>NW_027636049.1:80000-144854 GCF_903797595.1 Erithacus rubecula | reverse complement strand
CCCACCTCGCTGGCCCTTCCTTTGCTGACAGCTCTGCATCCTGCCTGCCTCTGTCTGGCCACACAAACCTTGGGCTACTCCAGACTCCTTCTGAGGGATGTGTTGCACCCTAGACCTGTCCTGGAAGAGAAATTCCTTTCTCCATTTTTCCAGTTCAGACCTCCCCAGCTGCCACTGGCGTTAATTCTTTCTTATTCCAACTGCTCTCTATTGTGCTAAAAAGATCCACCATCTCTGAAACTGCCCTCCAAGCACTCCCACGGCACTCCTCTGCTGTCCTCAGTCTCCACTCCACTAAGCATAGAGCTTTTTTGTTCCTATACAGTGGTCATGTGCTTGTGGACTGCAAACCTCATCTTTGGAGATCTCTGGGTCCTCTCTAATGTGTTGGCAAAAACATTTTGTTCATTGTCTACAGAAATCAGCAGAAGAACTAAAGCAGCCAGACTTCTCTGTTCTAGCTTATTTTGCTTGGAGGAATCCTTGCCTAGATAGAATTTGGGAGGCCAAATCACAGTTTTGGCCATGGCCCCTGAACCATAAGGCTGGTTTCTTTTAATAGGTAGGAGGGAACGTACCTGAGTGTCTCAGGAGCCGATGAGTTGTGACCACCAGGGGCTGTCCTGGCAGCTTGTGCCTGGGAGAAACCCTTGAATATAAGAAATATTTTAGGGCCAGTACCAATTTCAGCCAAGGGTTCCTGGAAAGAGGGAAGGTTCTTTTCCATTGGAAGGAAAGCACATAGCCCAAGTTCTACAGGGGTAAATGAGAGGCAACTTTCCACATGCCAAAGTCAGCTGGGGTTGTCAGGTAGTCCCTGGGAGGCCAAACCCACCAGATTAGTTCCATGTCCCCTTGGTTCCATGAGGCCTTGCAGGGTCACAATGGCCCTTTGGTTCCATGGGATCCCACAGTGTCACAGTGGTCTCCATAATTCCATGAGGCCTTGAAATGCCACAATGGTGTCCATGGATCCATGGTGCCCTGCAGGATCACAATGGCCCTTTGGCTGCACCAGGCCCTGTAATGCAGCAATGACCTCTTGGTTCTACACAGCCCTGCTGCTGCACACCAGCCCCTTGGGACCATGCAGCCCAGCAGGGCCACAGTGATGTCTTTGGTGCCACGGGATCCCCAGTGTTTCAGGGGCACATGAGAAGAGACCATTGATATGCCAAGGGCAGTTGGATCAGTCAGGCAAGACATCCAGACCTGTTACCTGTTCCTTTGTTTCCATGTGTCCCTGTAGTATCACAATGGCAGTGTCATACTGGATCCTTGGTTCCTTGAGGCCCAGATGTGTCACACTGGCCTCTTGTTTCCATGGGGCTCCATAGCATCACACTGGTCCCTTGCTCCCATGGGGCCTTGCAGTGTCACAATGGCCCCTTGGATCAATGAGGCTTGTAGTGTCACAATAGTCTCCATGATTCCATAAGGAATACTTGCAGTGTCACAACAGATCATTGGATCCATTGAGTCCCACAGTGTCACAGCAGCCCTTTGATTTCACTGAGACTCTCGGTGTCACTGTGGTCCCCTTGGCTCCACAAGGCTCTGAAGTCCACGATGGCCCTTTGATTTCTCAAGGCCTCAAAGTGTAAAAATGACCTCCATGATTTCATGTAAGAATGCACCTTTGATTCCATGGGGCTCCTTAGTGGCACAATGGTATCCTTGGTTCCATGGTGTCAAAATGGACCCTTCATCCCATGGAGATCCACAGTGTTCACTGTAGTGCTCTTGATTCCATGAGGCCCTGCCATGATATAATGCCCCTTGTTCCAGTGAGTCCCAAAGTGTCAGAATAGTCTCCATGGTTTGATGAGGCCCTGCAATGTCACCATTGTCCCCTTGGTTCCACAGGGTCTCACAGTGTAACAATGGACTCTTGCCTCCATGGGGTTCCTCAATTACAATGGTCTCCTTGAATTGGCAGTGTCACAATGCCCCCTTGGCTCCTTGTGGCCACAGTGTAACAATGGCTCACAGCTCCATGAGGTCACACAGTTTAACAATGGACCCTTGGTTCCACAAGGCCTTGCTTGGTCACAATGGACGCTTGGTTGCATGAGTTTCCCTACTGTCACCATGGTCTACAGCTCAGGGCTAAGGAGATGTTGTTTTGAGCAGTACCAAGAGCATCAATTCTCAATTTGTGATCATTTACATTTGCCTTTTCCCAATTTGGTAAAATGTTTGATAATAACCACTGTTGAGAATTGGTTAGAAAGCCATGGACACAACTGTGGATATGGCTCGAGCCTTGTTGCAGGAGAGCAGCTCCTGCTAAGTAGTAGCTAGGCCTTGCTCTTAAGCAGATTTTGCTGAGCAGCAGTGTTTGCTTTTTAGAGACTTTTGCAAAAGCAATGCAGCTAGCATAATCTGCAGAATTAGTCGAGTAATACATATGCCCATTGTTCAGTCAAGGCCTTAACTTCCAGGGAAGCACGTAGCAAGCGAGGTATAACCCTGGGACGGATACTATATAGCAATAAGTGTAAGAATAAGGGAAGTAGCAGCCAAGACTAGCAGCGGGGTAGCACGTAAAATTTTTGGCTAGAAATTCAGTAGGCGTGATTATCTCACACTTGTAAAAACCAATAATAAGAGAAAGCATACATAGTAAAAACCACTAAGATTATACTAATATGAATAATGCTGATTTATGCTATTTTGGGCTATAAAACTGTCTGATGCTCTCAATAAAGTTGGATTATGCTTTATCAATCACATTGATTGTCTGGCTGATCCCCTCGCCATTCCTCCACAAGTGGCTCCGCACCCACGCAAACCACTGTTGCAACCCCAGGGCTGTTAAAGAGGACTGCAGAGGTTGTTTCAATTTGGTCAGGTCTCTGGTGGTGGCAACCAGTTTGTTCATTAATACCTCTGAATCAATGCTATTTAAAATTCCCCATCCTGTTCCCACAACACCGGTTATGTCTCTTGTTTTTTCTTGAAGGATCTCCTGTTTTGCAACCAGGTCGTTTGTCCACCCCTAGAAAAGGTGAACAAGCTGGCTGAATTACTGAGACATTGTTTTGCATTGGCAATTTGACTTCTTTAAAAGGCCATGCTGAATTAAACAATATTTGCTGTTGGCCATTTCGAATTACCCAAGGTCCAATTTCAAAAATTTTCAGGCTCAGTATAACCGGTGGTTGGGTAGTAGGTGTTACAACATTGACATCAAGTTCTCCTTTATATTTTGTATTTTTTTCCCACACATAATTTTTTGGAAAATTGTACAACATTCAATTTTGATTTTGAATCTTCACAAAATAAAACACACAGGTCCTGTGCCATAACTGTATCAGGTTCGATGAGGGATTCAGCAATTAATCTTCACGTTCCATGGGTTATTCTGTGAAAAGTAACACAACAGAATCTGCCACAAAGAGGCAGGAGGTTAAAATGATGGAACTATGCAGACAAATTCTGTTAACTTCCCAATCATTTTGCTGCCAAGAAGGAAGCCACTCTGTACCTCTTTAAACACAAAATGAGTCAGTGTAGTTACAAGCAAAGGAGGCACTCTGAACTTCAAGCTGGAAAACACCCCAAATAACCATCAGCACCCCAACTCTAGACCACCCAATCCCACAGCAAGAATTTGTTCAGCAGAAGCATCAGTGAATGAAGAATTAGTGAGCAAAAGTGTTTGGGGGAGAAAGCAGAGGCTACTTTAATTATTGAGGCAGGTTTGTCATCGCTGTTGCCCAACGTCTCAGTTTCTGTTATGCCAGATTTTTTACAGTTCCTTTTGTTACTGAGGATTTCTGGGCCACCCGTCAGGGGGCAGTCCCAGTAGTGGCTGTCTTCAAAAACTTCACTTCCTGAGAAGCTTTTTGAATTTTCCCTGAAGGAATCTTCAAACCAATGCTTTGTAGGAGTGAAATTGTTTTCTGTTGCACATCCCTCACTTCTTCTTTTTCTTCTCCTCCTATCAATACATCATCTATGTATTGGTACACAGCTACAGTGTCAGGTTTGGGGTTTTGGATTGGCCATACAGGGGAGTTTTGCAAGTCCTGTATAACCGGTTTGATCTCTACTTGGCACCAGAGAAAAGGGTATTGTTTTACATTTACAGATAATTGCATAGGTGATTTATGGCCAGCAGTGAATTGTATTTCATGTATAATTTGCAAGCAGGCAGCTTGGGAATGTTTTTAGGAGTTGGTCTAGGGTGCCAGTTATGGCTAGAGGATCACCTCTTTCTAGGGGGCTAAGTCCCCCAGCCGAGTAGGCTGCATGCTGTGTTAGAGACCATGGAACACGTGAAGTTTCCAGTTGTTAAGAAAACTCCAGGCCCCCAGTACCCACTGGCTTCTTGTTCACTCAATTTAATTTGATGTCCTCCAGTGAGTGAAACTCTAAAAACATACTTGGTCTCACATGCTTGTGGAGACATGAACATTCTTTCTTTAATTTGGCCAATTCAGTAGCAGTGTATCGTATTTCTTTGGAGGTTATGTGGGGGTCAAAATCCTCGTAGTTCAAGTATCTATGTTCCGTTTTAATGAGAGGTCTCGTTTTAGAGCAGCAATTTTTCCCCACAATTCTGTACATGTACTAGTTCTCTCTGTGGGTATATCTGCTTTTATGTGATATATTTCCTTTTCTTCTGCTTCATTAGGTATATCTGCATGTTGTGAGGCATGTGATAGTTGTAGCAAATAGTTGTGTTTTTCTTTCCTGCTCTAGTTGGTTTTGCAGAGTTTCTATCTGATTTGTTTCCTGCTCTAGTTGGTTTTGCAGAGTTTCTACTTGATTTCTTTCCTGCTCTAGTTGGTTTTGCAGAGTTTGTACCTGATTTCTTTCCTCCTGTAATAGTTTCTGCAAAGCTTCCACCAGGTTTTGCAAGGAGTCTATCACTGCATTTCCTCACTCACTCGTTTAAACGAGATTCTACATCAGCTGAAAGACAAACGCCTAGAACTGAGCAAAGTGCGGTCTTATTTTTCTTGCTCAGTTTGAATTTTGTTTCATGTGCAAAGAATGTATCCTATCAATCACATTTTCTAAATTAAACCCAATTACTGTGTGCCCAATCTTCCCCCCCTTGGGAGGGTCTGGCATTATACTTAGCTAGTAAAGCTAGCAGCTTTATCATTTTCAGACATTTTTATGAAGGGACAAAAACCACTCTCAGGGAGACACACTTAAAGTTACACAAAAAGCACAGCTGAAACTGTGAATCCCTTCTCTTCCCTGGAGCGGGTGAAGAGACACACTACTTGGGAGATACTAACTTAACTACAAAAAACCACTTGTCTCTTTGCGATCCCAAGTAGGTCAAATACAATAATTATACAACAACTGTAACCTCTGAGTTACGATTATGTGCGAGGGGGAAAAAACCACTTCAGGAAGGTCAACACTTGTCACCCAGACTTCTGCTGGGGACAACTCCCTGCCATCCCTGGATGGCTGAGGAGACCAAACTGCTTGGGAGGATCTCTTTAGTTGCACAATGGGTGTCTCCTCGACTACATCAAGCAGCAAACAACATAAAACACAAGTCCCATTTTTGCTCAGCTGAGATCCTTTAAAAAATTCTCTGATAACTGAAATGGAGTTGATTATCCACCTGGTGTCTGTGTGCAAATTGCGAGAAGAAACCCAATACCACCTCCCTTGCTTTCTAACACTGTTCAGTCCTTACGGCACTGACAGGCTAGGTGCGGCAGAAATGGCACAGGTCTTCCCCTGATACAAAGTGCACAGAAAACCCAACTCCTCCAGTATCGAGAATCCAATTGCCGACTACGCCAAATAATGTCACGGTCCACCTAACCCAAGAGGGAGTTGTGACTGGTTCTTTTATGGATCTCAGAGTGCAAAAGACACAGCAGGGGACAAAACCAGTTTACTTCTACAGAAATGCACTTTATTTAGTGCCAACCAAAATGCGATAGTGGGACAGAGAGAGAGAGAGAGAGAGAAGAGAGAAGAGGGGTCAGGATTATAGCTACCAAGACGGCAGACGAATCCTCGTGGAGCCAGCCAATAGATGTCTGTTGCCGTCTGGGGAGATCTCAGGGGGTCTCCTCTGAGAAAGTCACTTTTATAGTCCTTTCCCAAAGCGAGTGGCTTCTGGCCAAAAGGTGGGAAGATTTATGGACTATTGTATGTGGTGATCGTTATCCTGAGGAACAGGTGGAAACAGGACGTTTCAAGGAACACAAAATCATCTTTGTTGTTATGAACACATGCAGGGCAGCCCATACTGACCAGTCCATTATTTTTCTATCTGTGGGAGCTTTGTTGAGTAAACGCCCCGTGACTAGTTGTCATGAGAAACCAATCCTGGTAGGCATCACCTGTGGAACAGTCACTTGGCGTTCCTCCCATCCTTGGCCAGCGCAGGCCTCAGGCGAGGGTCGTTGGGCAGAAACATGCGAGAGGCTCACACGGACTCTCACAGGGTGGAAAGTAAAATCCGCTGTCCCAAATGATTTCCTGATGTCAGTCTGCATCCCAATGGGTTTTTGGCCTGCTGAGTCCAGGTGCCCACGATGAGCCAGGAAGATGTGGAGACCACCAGCCAGGTGAGTTCCCAACACGGATCACCAGGACCATCGATCACCAAGGCTCTGCCCAATGAGGGTCACTGGGGAGCATCTAACGGGGCCCAACAGAGGGGATGGAGCTGAAGCAGCGCAGGAACCTCTTCGCACACGCAGGGCACTTACAGAGCTTCCCTTGCCAGTGCCCCCATTGGTGCTGGGTCATGGCAGAGTTCTGAGAGAAGCTCTTCCCACACTGGGGACACTGTTAGGGCCTCTCCCTGGTGTGGATCCACTGGTGAGTGACGAGGGTGGAGTTTTTCTTAAAACCCTTCCTGCACTAGGGGAAGCGGAAGGGCCTCTCCTCTCCTCTACATGAATCTGCTGATGCTTTAGCAGACTGCATCTCCTCTGAAACCTCTTGCCACACTTCGGACACTCATAAGGCTTCTCCCCGGTGTGGATCCTCTGGTGGACACTCAGGTGGGATCTGTGCCTGAAGCTCTTCCCACATTCCCCACACTTGTAGGGCCGTTCCCCGGTGTGGATCATCTGGTGGCGGATCAAACAGGACCCCACGGTGAAGCCCTTCCCACATTCCCCACACTCATAGGGCTTCTGCCCAGTGTGCATCCTCTGGTGGCAGATTAAACCATAGCTCTTGTGGAATCCCTTCCCACATTCCCCACACACAAAGGGCTGTTCCCCAGTGTGGATCCTCTGGTGGTAGATCAAACTGGAGCTCTGGCTGAAGCTCTTACCACATTCCCCACACTTGTAGGGCCGTTCCCCAGTGTGGAACCTCTGGTGGCGGATCAGGCTGGAGCTGAGGCTGAATCCCTTCCCACATTCCCCACACTTGTAGGGCCGTTCCCCAGTGTGCACTGTCTGGTGGCGGATCAAGTGAGAGGTGTTCCTGAATCCCTTCCCACATTCCCCACACTTGTAGGGCCGTTCCCCAGTGTGCACTGTCTGGTGGCAGATCAGCTCAGTGGTGGTTCTGCAGCCCTTCCCACATTCCCCACACACATAGGGTCGTTCCCCAGTGTGGATCACCTGGTGGACAATCAGGCTGCGGTTCTGGCTGAAGTTCTTCCCACATTCCCCACACACATATGGTCGTACCCTACTGTGGATCCTCTGGTGGTGGGTGAGGTCACTGCGCATCCTGAAGCTCATCCCACATTCCCCACACTTGTAGGGCCGTTCCCCAGTGTGGATCCTCTGGTGGCGGGTCAAACCAAACCTCACACTGAAGCTCTTCCCACATTCCTCACACTCATAGGGCCGTTCCCCAGTGTGCACTGTCTGGTGCCTGATCAGATCTGATGTGTCTCTGAATCCCTTCCCACATTTCCCACACTCATAGGACTTCTCCCCAGTGTGGATCTTCTGGTGGCGGACCAGGCCAGAGCTCGTGCGGAAACTCTTCCCACATTCCAAACACTGAAGGGGCTTTTTGCCATCATGAAGCTGCTCATGGACCCTCAGCTCAGAGCTCTGGCCACATCTCTGGCTGCCTTCCCGGCCCAGGCTGGGTCTTTCCTCCTCGGATCCCCATGATCTGTGTTTGCAGCTCCTCTTTGTGCGGGATCTCCGCGGCTTTTCCTCCCTGTTGGATTCCTGCACTGTGGAGCCGCTGCAAACGGCCTCTTCCATGAGGTTCTGCTGTGGGGATTTATCCTCCCTGGTCTCCGTCCTCAGCTCCTGGTCTGGGGGGGAAGGACAAGGAGAGGATGGGATTTGCCTCTGTGCCAGAGGGAAGGAGGAGATGCCCCCAGTCCTCCCCGGCAGGACAGAGGGGGAAAGGGGCAGTGACTTCCTCCTCACCTTCCTGGCTGTCCAGGGGCATCTTCCTGTTCCTCACAGCCTTCTCCTCCACCTGAATAAGACTTGGGAATTGAAAATCTTGGTTTAGGGGAAAAACAAAGTGATTGATATGGCTTTGAAGGTCCTGCTGCCTGAGTACATCTCTAGAAATGCCCGGGCTGTTTGGTGTCCATAAAAACCTCCAAAAATCATGAAGGAGCCCAAAAACACTCTCCCAGAAGATCTCTGTTTGCACTGTCTTCACTTTGTGGTTATGGGGGTTCCTGTTCTCAGAGCTGATGGGGACCCGTGGCTCCTGGGGATTCCCCCTCTCCTGGCTCCTGCTCAGGCACACTGAAGGAGTTTTGTGGGTCCCAGGTCTCATCCTGCCCTGATCCTGACTCAGGTCCCAGGGTCCCCCTCTCCAGCATCCCCCCACTCCAGGCACTCGGGGCTTCCCCCGTTCCCTGCCAAGCCCTTCCAGGCTCGGGGGTCCCGCACCCCACTCATCTCCCGGCTCCACCTCCCCTCCAGGCTGCCGGGGGTCCCCCAGCTCTGCTGTCGCCCCTCTCCCCACGCCGGGGCTCCCGCCTTTCATCCGCCGCCTCTCCCGGGGATCCCCAAAACCGATGTCCCGCCCCGCCGGGACTGGGCCATCGCCGCGTGGGCCCCTCCAAATCCCCCCAAGGAGCATTTACGGCTCAGCTTTGGATTCTTGCAAGAGCCAGAAACATCCCCTCCTCACATCAATAAAACAATACCTCTCCCAGGGACACCCAAATACATTTGGGACTCGATTCCCGAATCTGAGAGGCACAAACACCAACTCCCATCCCCCAAGAATCCAAAACCCAACCAGCCGTGCCGGAGCTGTCGCGATAGCCCCGGGCCGAGCTTCCCCTCCGCGCTCACCCGCGGGATGCAGGAATGCGATGCTGCCGGGGCCAGCGGAGCTGCGGGCTCAGCGGGCTCGCCCTGCAGCACCGCGATTCTCCGCCTGCGCCCTTTTCTCCTCTCCTGCTCCTCCTGCTCCTCCCATTCCTCCTCTTCCTCTCCTTCCTCTCTCCTCCCCTTCCCCTCTCTCCTCTTCCTCCCGCTGCTCCCCCGCTCGCATCCCGGACCCCCCTTTGCCACCCCCTGTGCCCCACGGCCGCCGCAGCAGCGGCTGTTGGGGAGGGGGCAGCACCCCCTGAGCCTGCAGGGGAGACAGAGCAACTGAGAGTTAGGAATCGAGCATCGAGAAATGCTTGGGCTAGAAGGGGGCTGACAAAACCCTATGTTTGATGGAATTTACGGTGCTTACAAGAACAGGGGAGAGCAAGGCTGCAGGATAAGATAAAGAGCTGGGGTGGGCGAACAGGATGCAAGGACAAAGGCACCACCGGATAAGGGGGATTCTCCAGATCCCTGAACCCAGGAAAACTGGTATCAAAGTCCAGAAGATGGGCAGAGGAGTAAAAAGAATATGTGCTAGGAGATAAGATGAAAAGTTCAACTGAGAGGAAGACTGTTTACTTTTTCCCAAGGAGCAGTGTGGAGCAGAAAGAGGCGTGTAGCTAATTTTAATATGAATCGGGGACAGGCAATGAATATGTATTAGGTGTATTGTACAATCCTAGTTCGTAGAGAATAAAAAGAGAGGTGCAGGTCGCCAAAGGTGTGCGTGGTTTTGGAGGACCTATCCCCTTCAGCGCTGAATAAATACATTCCTACTCTTATACCTTATTTTGTGCGGTAGAGAGAGTTTTTCCGCGCTTCACAGGGCTGGGCAGGGGGCTCGGGGCCCCCCAGTGCAGATCCGTCTGTGCCGTCCCCTCCCCCCGAGCCCCAGTTCCGCTCCCGGGGGTCGCTGGATGCGAGGGGGTGGCGCAGGTGGGGTGGGAGTGGGGAGCGCTGGGCGCTGCGGCTCTGCCGCTGCTACAAACACATGTTATGGCATTGGCTTCTCCTGGATATTCAGAGAAATACTGTATGTGTAGTGTTAAAATAATTTTTTAAATATAGTTTTCTTTAAAAGTAACATAGGTTAATAAAGAGTATTTGTAATAAAGAAACTACTTAGTTAATTAAATAACACTCAATAGAAACACCTATTGCTAATATACCAGTTGCCAGCACCAACCGTCTCTAAAAACTAAAAGCCACAAATCAAAACTTATAAAAAAAATAAATTAAAACCACAACAAAACCCACAAATGGTCTTAAAAACGAAACTCATAAAATAACCTTTAAAACAAATCGTAAATTATAAAATATGATTTTTAAAACAGTTTGAAAATATACAGTAAGTCTATAAATATACAAGAAGCAAATAAATTCAAAAAATATACCTCAAAAAAATTGTATTCTTAACCAAATACCACACTCCCAGCCATTATAACCTTTTACTTTACTATTTGTCTCTTATTTTCTTGTATTACACCTTTTTAAATCAACACAAAGAGGAACACATTTTTCATGCCACTCTCTGTGGAGTCACCACGGAGCAAATTGTTCAGTTTGGGCTCTGGGTGTGCTGGTGAAAGGCTCTGTGCTCTGTGGCTCTTCCCAGCATCTGCCCAGTCCCAGCCTCAACTTTTCCCTCTTTCTTTTTCTCTCTTTCCTATTTCTCTACCTCACATTTCCAGTTCAATCAAATCCATGTTCAATCAAATTCGTAGTTTGTGCTCCTATGGTCTCATTTGCACCTTCACTGGGTTTGAGGTGTCTCACCCTGCTGGGCCCCTTCTCATCACCATCTTTCTGGGATTCTGTCAGGGCCGCTCTTTCCTTTTCTTCTTCCCTCTGCTTTGAGCTGGGAATGGGCTTGGAAATGTCCAGCATGATATAAATCCATATTATAATATTGTTTTTTTCCAAATATTAACATGCATGCTGTATGTATAATGTTATAGTAGTTTTGCTATAAAGATACGGTTTTTACTTCTGCTATGAACTAAACTTAAACATAGTAGTGAAATAGCTGATATAGTCATGCTTGTGGGAATTGAACTGCCTGCTTGGTTGGGATTCCAATGGAGAGGTGATGAAGTCCCCTGCTACAATCAGCACCAAGTATGGACCAAAGCCCAGGCTGGAGGTGATAATAAGAACAGACTGAAACCACAGCCAAGAAATGTGCAGGCTCTAAAAAAGCAAACCCGAGGAGGAGCCATGCTAAACAGTTCTTGGAACATGTAAACTACTTTGGAGGAGTTGGCCAAGTATCCCAAAGCATATGATGTATATCATATCGTATCATATCATATCATATCATATCATATCATATCATATCATATCATAAAATTACTCTTATCCCAAGGCCACGGTATTGAGGAGTTTGAAAATGATACTATCAGTAATTGGTGGATAACCAGGTACAGAAGCACACCTCATAGAAAATTGGTAACTGCACTACAGTTGAGAGTCAATGTCTGCCCCACAAGAGAGATCCTGGCTCGGGGTACTTGTGGAAACTTGATAATATTGTGGTGCTGATAATGAAACATCAGCCCATATCATAGAGAACTGTCCAATTACTCAAAACACCAGGAATAAAGGTACAAAGAGACACATCTGTGAGCTGCTAAAAAGAAGAACTGGACTGTGTTTCAAGAGACGATCACAACAAGTTATACAAGCCAGATTTGATATTTGTTGAAGGAGGAAAGGCATTCATGGTGAACATGACAGTCAGATACAAGCACTCCAACTCCTCCTTGAAAGTTGCTGCCAATGAGAAGGTCAGGAAATACCAATGCCTTCAACAGAGTAACTCAAGATGCATCAGACATTGAATTTGTGGGATTTCCTATAGGAGTGTGAGGAAAGTGGTGTGAGAAGAACTCTTCTGCTGTTGGCCCTAGGTCTCTCTAAGATGAGGCAAGAGAAGACAGTCTGGGCCCAGAGGATCCAGAGCACTGCTCTTCTTCATTGGTATGGTACATACTTTTGTGGACAAAGCTCGATGGATTGTTCCTGTTCATGAAAATAAAACATAAGGCTGAACAGCATTGCTGGACAGTGGGTAGGACATGTGGGAACAATTCAATTCTTTCAATCATTCTTTGTTGGCCACTGCCCATATTTGAGATAAATTCACCAATTTGGCCCAGGTAGATGGGCCACCTATACTTAACCTGGAAAAGAAATCTATTATCGTATCTATTTATAAGAAGCCATGAATGATCACAATTGGTTCCATCTTGTTAAGACTGTTCTCCAGAATAAGATCAGCAAGGTTAACTGAGGCATGTTCCCTCAAGCCAAGGCAAAGAGGCTTTATGAAGCAGCGGGATGCTCTGAAAAATTGATACTCCTGCAAACAATAATTTGATCTGCCAGAAGAGAACACAGGCTTCTGGGTGTTGTATTCATGGATATTGGCTAAGGCTTTTGACCACCAGCACTTTCTACGTGCTCTGCAGCAAAGGGAAGTGGACTGCCATGACACCAGCTTGGTGAGTAATATGTGTCAGAGCATACATCTTCACATGAAAACCTCTTCAGGAAACTGACATAACCCAAAACATATACACCATCCCTAGACTAAGATACTTGGCAGACCAAATGGATACAAAAGCAGGGCTCCTTGAATCCCCTGACCTCCAGATTTGATCAACCGTCAAGGAACGGCAATGCCTAACACCGTGCACATGTGATGCCATCCTGCACTCCAGCATGAAGGATGGAGTCTGGGTGTCCCAACATTGATGGGACTCAATCCAATATCTAGGCTTGAAGATTGCAAAGACTTGCCCAATGTTTGGATGATGAATTAATGCTGTGGGGGGATTTTTTGTTAGGGTTGGGATTAAATGTGCAAGATTTTATTTTTTGTTTGGATTTAGATGTTTATTACTTTTTATTTCTATTATAGTTTTACCAAAGGTGAGTTTTACAGTACTTTAAGTTAAACAATTTAAAATGAAGACTTTTTTTTTTTTACAGGGATTTTAAGGATGAATTGCTTAATTAAGAAATGATGCTTAAATTATTTTTACTTTTAACTTAATAACTAACAATTTGTGGCTTGTAATGCAGACTTTTTATTTAATTATAAAATATTACTTAGGCTTATGAAGAAGAAGGCAAAAAAGGACAAACTTTTGTTCTAAAAGTTCTACTTGTTTTCTATATATATTATTCTATTCTAAAACTTTAAAATCTTATTTCCAACATTTTAAAATTGTTCCTGGAGAAACAGTGCTTAGGTCAAGTATATAGGAAATTATGGATGAGAGCCAGAGGGGATCAAGAAAAGATCCTGTCAATATGGGAGCCTGACCTAAGATTGAACTGCTGGATGGTTCAGTTGGTGACACAACACCAGAATGGGCAGTAGCTACTCCAAAAAATCAGTATTCAGAACCATGTAACTAGAGGAAACAGGAGTTCTGTTCCTCCCAAATTTCCCCTGCCCTAATCATGCAGCAACACATGGGGTGGGGGACTGGCTCAGGTATCTCATGATGCAGCAGAGATCCACCTGCAGCCCACGGAGGCCCAGAATGGAGCAGGGATTCACCTGCATCCTGTGCTGGATCCTGCTCTGCAGTTCATCTGCCCCCCACCACTGGGTTTGAGAAGAATTTCCTCAGAGGAAAATTGGAAAAATCCTGTTTATTTAGCAAACAAAAAAACCCAACTCCCCAACACAAGGAAAAAACAGCCACAGATGACAAAAGAAACTCTTTCACCAGTCTGAGAGGATGAACAAACTCAGAAAGTCTTCAGTGCCGGGGAGGGCTGAATGCTTATCATGAAAATGCAGAGTCCAGGAGCTCCTTGATGTTTTCCAGGTCCTGGTCCGGAGCAGTTTCAGATGGTATTCAGGAAAAGAGAAGAAGGAAAGCAAAGAAAACAGTCCAGAGAAGGAAATTGAACTGCATAGCTAAACAAAGTAGTAAGGAAAAAAGCAAAATCAAAGCAAGCAAAGCAGCAGCCAAGCCAGCAAAGCAGAAAACAAAGCCAGTGAGCCTCCCTAAGCCCAGACAATGGTGGAGGGGCACCCGCTAACTAGACAAAACAAACCTTCACTCTCAGAGTCCATACTGAAAGCACCGAATATAATTCCAGAAATGAACAGCACACACAATTGGGGATACAAAGCATAGTAACGTCACCCCAGGACACCTGGGGAGAGGAGCTCAACTGGAGCAGATTCTTGGTTTAATTAATGTCCACACGAGGTTCCTCAGTAGCATCCTTGGTTCTGTTGGGTCCTGTGGTGTCAGAATGGCCCCTTGGTTCTGTTAGGGCCCATGATGTCACAATGGCCACTGAGTTCTGTTAGGCCTCATGGTGCCACAATGGTCCCTTGGTTGTCTTAGGCCCCGGGGTGTACCAATTCCCCTTTGGTTTTTGTGGTCCTTTGGTGTCACAATGGCATTTTGGTTCCACGAAGACTCCATGCTGTCAAAATGGCTCCATGATTTTTTTAGGCCCCAAGGTAACACCATGGCCCCTTGCTTCTCTTAGACCTCATGGTGCAACAATGGCCCTTGGTTTCATTAGTTTCCATGGTGTCTACATCACCTCTTGCTTCTCAGAGGCCCCATGGTTCCAGAATTGCCCCTTGGTTCTATGAGGCACCAAAGTGTCACAATGACCAGTTGATTCCATGAGGTTCTATGTGTTTCTAGGTGTTACAAGGGCCCCTTGCTTCTATGAGCCCCCATGTGTCACAATGGACCTTTGGCTCTGTTAGGCACCATGGTGTCACAACACAACCTTTATTCTATGAGACCCCACGGTGTCACCATGGCCCCTTCATTCTATTAGGCCCCATGGTGTTAATAATTGCCCCTTGGTTCCATGAGCTCCCATGGTGTTCAAAATGGGCCATCGATTCCATGAGCCCGGTTTGGGTCACAATGGCACTTTGGTTCTGTTTGGGTCCATGTTGTCAAAATGACCAATTTGATCAGATACCAGATGGTGCCACAACATGGTTCTGTGAGGTCCCATGGTGTCACATTGGCCCCTTGGTTTTATGAGGCCATGATGTCAAAATGGCTCCTTAGTTTTGTTAAGTTCCAAGGTGTCACAATGGCACCTTGGTTCTGTATGGCCCCATGGTGTCATCATAGACCATTGTTCCATGAGGCTCCATGATGTCAAAATGGCCACTTGGTTCCATGAGGTCCCATAGTGACGCAATGGAACCTAGGATCTATGAGACACCATGGTGTCACAATGACCTATTAATACCATGAGATCCCATGGTGTCTCAATGGACCATTGTTTCTATGAGCGCCTTCATGGTGTCACAATGGCCCTTTGGCTCTGTTAGGCCCCATGGTGTCACAATACACTCTTGGGTCTATTAGGCCCCAGGTGTAACAATGACCCCTTGGTTTTCTGAGGACCTATGCTGTCACAATGGACCCTTGGTTCCATGAAGTCCCATGGTGTCACAATGGGCCCTCGGTTCTGGTGGACACCATGGTGTGATTATGGTCCCTTAGTTCTGTCAGACCCCATGGTGTCAAAAGGACCATTGGTACCATGCAACATAATGGTGTCACAACAGCCACTTGGTTCCGTTAGGTGCCATGGTGCCACAACCACCACTTTTTTCTCTTAGGACCCATGGTGTCACAATGGCTCCTTGGTTCTCATAGGCCCGACGGTGTCACAATTCCCTTTTGGTTTTTGAGGTCCATTGGTTTCACAAGGGCATTTTGGTTTTACGAGGTTCCATGATGTCAAAATGTCCCATTGTTTCTATTTGTCCATATGGTGTTCAAATTGGCCCGATTGTTCTATGAGCTCCCATGGTGTTCAAAATGGCCCCTTGGTGCTATGAGGCCCTGTGGTGTCACAATGGCCCCTTCGTTCCGTGAGGCCTGATGGAGTCATAGCGGCCCCTTCGTACTGTTAAGCACCATGGCGTCGCAAATGACCCTTGGTTCCATGAGGTCCCATGTTTTTACAATGGCCCCTTGGTGTAATAAGCTCCCATAATGTCACAACAGCCCCATAGTTCTGTTAGGCCCAATGGTGTCACAATACATCCTTATGACATTATGCCCCAGGGCATAAAATGGTCCCCGTGGTCCTTTTAGACCCCACAGTGTTCAAAATGTCACGTTGGTGTCATGAGGCTCTACGGTGTCACAACGGCACTGTGGTCCAGTCAGGCTCCATGGTGTCACAATGGTCCCTTGGTTCTGGGAGGCCCCATGATGTCCTAATGGCCCCTTGATTCTGGTGGACACCATGGTGTGAAAATGGCCCCTTTGTCTGTTAGGCTCTATGGTGTGACCCAAACCCCTTGCTTCTTTTATGCCCCATGGTGTCACAATTTCCCATCTGTTAAGACCCATGGTGTAACTATGGCCCCTTGATTCTGTTAGGCCCCATGGTGTTAATAATTGCCCCTTGGTTCTGTGAGCTCGTATGGTGTTCAAAGTGGCCCTTTGGTGCCATGAGGCTACTTGGTGTCACAATGGACCTTGATTCTGTTTGAGTCCATGTTGCAACAATTACCACTTAGACCAGATATGCCACATGGTGTCACAATGGACCCATGGTTCTGTGAGGTCCCATGGTGTTATAATGGCCTCTGAGTTCTATGAGCCCTCATATGTCACAATGGACACTTGGTCCTGTTAGGCTCACTGGTGTCACAATACACCTTTGGTTCTATGAGGCCCCATGGTGTCACAATGGCCCCTTGGTTCACTGAGGCCCCGTCATGTCATGATGGCCCCTTGGTTCCATGAAGTCCCATGGTGTCACAACAGCTCATTGGTTCTATGAGGCCCGTGTTGTCAGAATGGCCCCTTTATTCTGTTAGGCCCCATGGTGTCACAATGGAACATTGGTTCCAGGCAGCACATTGGTGTTGCATTTGCCACATGGTTCTATTAGGCCCCATCGTATCAAAATGGCCCATTGGTTTCATACAGCACAATGGGGTCACAATGGCTACTGGGTTTCCTTAGGCCCTATGATACTCCCAATAGACCCTTGGTTCTTCTAGGACATATGGTGTCACCATTTTCCCTTGGTTTTGTTAGGACTCATTGTGTCATGAGGGACCCTTGGTTCCAGAAGGCCCGATGGAATTACAATGGCCCATTCATTCTGTTTGGCCTCATGGTGTTACAATTTCCCCTTGGTTCTGTTAGACCCCATGGTATCACAATGGCCCCATGGTTCAGATAGGCCACATGGTGCCACAGTGGATCTGTGATTCGCTGAGGTCTCATGCTGTTACCATGGCCCCTTGGTTCTATGACTGCCATGTGCCACAATGGATCCTTGGTTCTATGAGGCCCCATGGTGTCACAATGCACTCTGGGTTCTCTTAGGCACCCTTGGTTTCAAAATGGCCCCTTGGTGCCATGGGGCCCTATAGTATCAGAATGGCACCTTGCTTCTGTTAGGTTCCATGGTGTCACAATGGACCCTTGGTTCAGATAGGCTGCATGGTGTCACAATGGGCCCTTTGTTCTCTTAGGCTCCATGGTTTCACAATAGCCCCTTGGTTCCAGTGGACAGCATTGAGTAACAATGGCACCTTGGCCTGTTTGGTCCCATTGTCTCACAATGGCTCTTGGTTCCATGAAGTCCCATGGTGGCACAATGGCCCCTTGGTTCTGTTCGACTCCATGGTGTGTCAATACCCCCTTGGTTCTATGAGGCCCCTTGGTGTCACAATTGTGCCTTGATTATCAGAGGACTCATGGTGACACAAAAGCCCCTTTGCTGTATTAGGCCCCATGGTGTTCAAAATGGCCCCTTGGTGCCATGAGGCCCCATGGTTTCACAAAAGCCCCTTGGTCCCATTATGCCCCATGGGGTTACAATCTCCCCTTGTTGCCCGACAGAGAGACACAAAACAACTAGGTTGTTTAGTGCGGTACTTTATTGAGGGCCCTGGGGTCTGAGGAATAGCGTCCAAAGTCAGAGCCCGCCCGATTACAATTTCTCAGAGCTTAAATACACTTCTTGGAGAATTTATTTATCCTTGATTTTCTTACTTCACTACCCCTACATGATTTTCTCAACGTTCTCCTAATCTGTCTACATTCCTCTAAGTAATAAATTGTTACACTCGGCTAGACAAGTCACATACATCATGTAGATAAACAATGCACTATTCAAGAGAGTAACATTTCTACTGTGTCAGCAAGTTCTACTTCGGTACACACATAAATTTACTTAACTGAATACCCCTCACTCTCGCCAACTCAGGGCCTAAGCTACTTGATCAGTCCTTAGCATAACTACTACTAATTTTATATTTCAATTTACTGAAACATACTGCAACAACTCCCCCCTTTTGAGCATCACTCAATCTCCTTTGCAGGGATGCTCAAATATTCACTCGATCTTCATCTGGAGATTGGACAAATTGCACCGTGTCCTTATATGACAGAGGTGGTGTCACTGGAGCATAGGTGACAGCGCTGAGCAGTCTTCTAGCATGCAATCGCTCCTTGGTAATTACACCTGTAATTCACTTAAACACTCCAGCGACAATAAGTACCACAATTACAATCATAATTACATATTGTATCACTGATGAGATCCATCCAGAAAGTTGGAGCCCTAATGACTGAAACAGAGCACCAACCCAATTGTGCTCTGCCTCTTTTTCCAAATCTTTAATTTTTTCTTCTACACTTTCTAATTGAGAAATATCTTTCTCTACGTCAACTGTCACATTTGGGATATGGATACAACAGTGGTCTATTTTATTGCTTAAATATCCACACACCCCATGTTCCTTTAACAACAACAAATCTAAAGCCATCCTATTCTGTATAGTCATACAAGTTGTAGCTTGCAGCTGGAGATTTAAATCCCTAAAACCCTTCTTGGTGGCAGCTGCTAATCTTTCTGTTTGTCCCATCAATCGATAGATCATTTCTCTATTCCTGTAAGAGGCAATTTGAGCAAACAAGGATTCTAACGCCCAACCAAACTTTACTCCACTGTCAGGTTCATGCCATTGATCTTCCTCATTTTCTGCTTCCCTCTTGTGCCTTGTCATTTGTAGTTTTAATTTAGATTGTTTCCAGAAGGGACATAATGTTTGGATTCCTAACGTGATTTGGGTAACTGGCCCATCTACTGGCATATGAGTTGTCCACAAACCATGTCCTAATACCCATACTAAATTCCCTGGACTCCTTAATCTGGTAGTCTTGCAATTTATGTCCTTCTGGCTGGCAGTTCCTGTCATAGAATGGTTATATCCTCTACACTCACATCCTAATTTTAATAGCATCCTTACAGGCATCAGTCCAATTTCTAATTCCGGAGTGTCACAAGTGTATATTTTTATACAATTCCAATTTTCCTTTTGCTGTCTGAGTTGTCTCTGTGTAGAATGTAGCATAGTTAAACCTTTGTGTGTCTGATTAACTTTCCCCATCCACTGGATGCACCATTTAACTGTATCAATGTAACTATAGGTTTCTAACAAGCTTGGTCCCCAAATTGTTTCCCATTCTTCCAAGGTAGTAATCCGTGTATGTTTTTCACACACTTCTTCCCTTGTTACCCTTTTCCTGCGTATTACACTTTTTGCACACGGCGACATTACTGTTCCTGTTACCATGCAATTTCCATCCACCTTAGGATCATTTACCCAAGCAAAATATTCTGGTAACTGTTCACATTGGTTTTGAGTTAACTGTTGAAATAAAATAGTACATGTTTTTATCCATTCAACAATTTCTTTCGGTACCATCCTGCAGTTTCATGTTATATTAGCAAAAGCATTTGGCATTTCTGTAATAGGTATTATTCCCCATGGAATGGGTTCACCTGCGGCTTGTGGTAAAGGCAAACATGCTGTAATCCTGGACATATTTTGAACCATCCCAAAATCTCTAATTAATCCTACAATTAGATTTTCCTGTTCATTACCTCGTTTGAACTCCGGGAGTTCAATTTCTGTATTATTGGGTGCCTCTCTGGTTTTCCGTGACCGAATCCATCCCTGTGTTATTATCACCATGGTCCTTGAGTGAGCCCACCAAGCCTCTTTCGCTACCCAGCACCAATAAGTTCCTTCATCACTTTTTTGTACGTCTTGTATGACTAAAGTAAGGGAATGTCCTAGCTTTCTCCTTTCAGCGTGATGTTTGCTACTTTGGGGAAGGTTACCCTTCCTGAACCACCATCTGAATTCTGTGAATTCAGTTCCAGCCCTCACCTTACATTCCAAAATTACCGGAACTCCTCGTTCTGCTCGGTATATTCCATGTGTTGGTCTCACTCCCAGTCCTAAATGGGTTGTCCCTACAACTTCCCTTTTTCCATAGTTTGCATACCAACCACATATTATTACACAAATATAACTTCCCTCAGATGACCCCAATTTTGCTCGAGTATTATTTAACTATCATACTCCTGCAAATTCACTTATCACCACATTTGTTTGTCCTATAGGTTTTGTCCATTGCGCAGCCTCCTTCTCCCATTTCCACCAAGTAACTGAATATTCTTGTCCACATGATCTTTTCATTGTCCATGTGCAATTGATCCTTAAAGGAGGTCCATCCCACATATCAACCTTGGCCTTGAAAGGGGAAACCACTATCTTGCTAATATTACTCCCCCACTTTTCTACCTTAAGTCTAATTTACTTGTAATCGAAACTGCCTTGTACCACTACTAAACATGTGAACAGATCTGTCTCATCTGTCGTTACATTTGTTATCATCAATGTAGTATTACCAGTGTGTGTATCTCTATCCCAAACTGTGACAATATCACCTTTACAGTCTTTACCCCCCTTTTTCCAATATGGTATAATTTCCTCAGCTCCAATTTTCTGGTCGTCTCGGATCTCACAGGTCAAATTCACGTTCATCCTTTCCATTGCTACAACTATCTGTTGTATCCCGTTCTGAAACAGAGACAATTACCATTCCATGAGTAGACAAAGATCTCAACATCACTAACAAAGCAGTAATTAACAGTTTGGTACAGCCCGTATTTTCAAACACGTCAGGGACATGATTTGAGTTTCCCATTGAGTAGGAACCTTTTTGACTCGAGTGTAATGTATCCAGTTGTCAATTCCCGCCACCTTGATTGCTGTAAAGGTTTTCAAAATTACCAGATGCGGGCCGTCCCATGTTTCCCTCAGTGGTTCCGTTGACCAGTTTTTTATGTACACATTGTCTCCAGGTTGAATGTCATGGACAGGATTCTCTAGAGGAAGTGGTCTGTTCCACTGCAAAGCCCTTCGCAGAGAACTAAGAATTCTGTGAAGAGAAATTATGTAATTGAAAACTACCTGGTCCCCTGTTATGTGTAAATCACCTTTCAGACTATTTGCATGGTATGGTTTGCCATACAATATTTCGTATGGACTTACTCTCACCTTCTCTCGTGGCTTGATTCTAATTCTTAGTAGAGCTAGTGGTAATGCTTGGGGACACTGTAATTTGACTTCCTGACAGATTTTTCTAATTTGCCCTTTTAAGGTCTGATTCATTCTCTCTACTTGTCCACTTGATTGAGGTCTCCATGGTGGGTGTAAATTCCAGGTTATATTTAACATTCGTGCTACTTCCTGTACTATGGTGGCAATGAAATGTGGCCCCCTGTCTGATGATAGCCCTAGTGGAACCCCAAATCTCAGAATAATTTCCCTCAACAATGTCTTAACTACCTCCTTAGCTTGATTGGTTCTACATGGAAAAGCTTCTGGCCATCCAGAAAATGTGCACACATAAACCAGTATGTACTTATACCCCTGTGCTCGTGGCAATTCTGAAAAGTCTATCTGCCAATAATCTCCTGGCTCCGGCCCTACCTGCAATTTTCCTAACTGAATTTGCTTTTTCACTACAGGATTCTTTTTCAAACAAACTGGGCACATTGCATTCACCCGCTTTGCCAATGTTAGCATCCGGTTAGAGATTATGTCATTTTTCAGAAATTTCACCAATACCTCTGCACCCCAATGGCATTTATTGTGTTCTGTGGTTAAAATGACTTTCGTGATATTCCCGGGTACCACTACTTGTCCTGTAAGGGTTACATACCATCCCATAGTGTTCTTCTGGGCTCGGAGCAAGTGCACCAATTTTTCATCCTCAGGGGTGTACTGCGGCTGTTGATTTAAATAAGGTGTTATAGGATTTACCTTAACAGGTATTAAAGCCATCTGAGTCCAAACCTGTCAAGCCGCATCTCGTGTTGTTTAATCTGCCAAACGGTTACCATCGAATATCTTTCCTTCTTCCTTTCGATGTCCTTGTACATGCATTACTGCCACTTGCTCCGGTCTGTGCATGGCATCAAGCAGAGCCAAAACTTCTTCACGATGTTTTATTAGAGTCCCCTGTGAATTAAGAAGCCCTTTTTCTTTCCACAGTGCACCATGAATGTGTACCACTCCGAAAGCATATTTTGAGTCAGTCCAAATATTTGCTTTCTTTCCTGTGCTTAAAATTAAGGCTCTGGTTAGTCCGATAATTTCCGCTTTTTGTGCTGATGTTCCGGGAGGCAAGGCTTTGGCCTCTATTACCTGTGAAACCGTGACCACTGCATACCCAGCATACCTGGTGCCGTTTTCCATAAAGCTGGATCCATCGGTAAACAACTCCCAGTCTGCTGTTTCCAATGGTGTATCCTTCAATTCTGGCTGGCTGGAGTATACTTGTTCAATTACTTCAATGCAATCATGTGTAAGTTCTTCTTCTTTCGCCTCACTGCGAAGAAACTCTGCCGGATTTACATGGTTAGTAGTTTCTAATTCTACATCATCCTGCTCTCTCAATATTGCCTGATACTGCAACATTTGGCTGGATGATAGCCAATGTGGTCCTTTTTGTTCTAACATTGTTAACACCATATGAGGAACATACACAGTCATTTTTCCCCTCAATGTGAGTTTTCGAGCTTCTTGTATCAGCAGCACTGTTGCTGCTACAGCCCTCAAGCAGGATGGCCACCCGGCACTTACAGAATCCAACTGCTTTGAAAAATACCCCACCGGCCTTTTCCAGGACCCCAACCTCTGACTCAATACCCCAGTCACCAGCCGCTGTCTTTCATTTACATACAGTTGAAAGGGTTTGTTCAAATCTGGCAAATCCAGAGCCGGCGCCTCTTTCAGGGCTTGCTTCAGATCCTGGAACACCTTTTTTCCAAGAGGGGGTCCATTCCAGCTGTTGATCTTTCAAAGATTCATACAATGGTAGAGCCATCAGTCCAAAATTCAATATCCATAGTCTACATCACCCGATCATGCCTAAAAATTATCTCAATTCTTGATGATTTCTGGGAAGTGGGATAGAGCAAATTGCTTCTACTCTATTCACGCCTAGCTGGCGTTGTCCCTGGGTTAGCTCACATCCTAAATATAGCACGCTTTCTTGTACTAACTGCGCCTTTTCCTTTGAGACTCGATATCCTGCTTGTCCTAACATGTTTAGTAAGGCAATTGTCAAAAAGGTACATTTTTCTTTTCCTTCTGTAGCCACTAGTATGTCATCCACATATTGTAATACCACGTAAGAAAAAGGAGATTCTTTTACCTGCGTAGTCTTCCACTCCTCGAATTCCTTGGTGAGTTGATAACCAAAGATTGTGGGGCTGTTCTTAAATCCTTGAGGAAGTCGGGTCCACGTGAGCTGTCTTTTCCGTCCTGTCGCAGGATCTTCCCATTCAAAGGCAAAGTACTTCCTACTTTATTCTGCCAACGGGATGCAGAAGAAGGCATCTTTCAAGTCAATCACAGTAAACCATTTAAATTTCTCTGACACGGATGTTAACAGGGTATAGGGATTGACAGCCACGGGGTAAATGTCCTTTACTATCTCATTAATTGCTCTTAAATCCTGTACTAATCTATATTTACCATTGGGTTTTCTTACTGGAAAAATTGGGGTATTATATTCAGACTCACACTCCTTCAATAACCCAAGAGTTGTATATTGAGAAATCATTGGGGCTATTCCTCGTTTGGCATCTAATTTAATAGGATACTGCCGTACCCTCACAGGTTTTGCTCCCTCTTTTAATTCTACAATTGCAGGGGGTGCCGCCTTTGATTTTCCCGGTACCCCCATTTCCCATACCCAAGGCACTACTGCTTGTTCTATCTGTACCAGAATGGGTAGAGGATCTACTTCACTAACCATGAAAATTTTCCCAATCTCTTAATCCGGAATTTCTAATTTAACCCGACCATTCTCAAATATAATTCTGGCATTCAATATAGATAACAAATCCCTTCCAAACAACGGTTCTGGGCAATTCGGCATATATAAAAATCGATGATGTAATTCCCTCTTCCCAAATTTCAAGCTCATAGGTTGCAAAAAGGGCCGTTCCTCTACCTGCCCAGTAGCTCCAACTATCTGTACAGTAGTATCACTCAATGGTCCTAATCGTTTATTCAAAACCGAATGCACAGCCCCAGTGTCTACTCTAAATATTTGATCCTCTCCTTCTACCCTAATTCTAACCTTAAGTACCTGGTCTAGTCAGCTCTGATTTTGGTTCTGATAACTTCCCATCATCATTATTTGGGCTTGAGCGGCATCTGCTGGTGTAAGAGTGTAGCTAGGGAAACCATTAGTGTTCCCGTTCACTCCCCTCCTGAACCCCCCTTTGGCCGGACATTCATTTTTCCAATGCCCCATCTGCTTACAAAACGCACACTGATTCGGGTCTAACCTTCCATCCACAAAACCACCATTATTCCCATTACCTTGATAAAATCCCCTGCCTCTACCGCTAAGTCCTCCTCGACCCCGTCCTCTGTATCCTCTTCCCCTACCACGTTGCCCTCCTGCTTGTTGCATTAATGCTAAAATACTGGCTTGCTGGCGTTTTGCTGTTTCCTTTTCTCTATTATTGTACACCTTCCAGGCTGTTTCTAATAATTTTTCTAATCTCCTTGTGTCTTCCCCTTCTAGCTTCTGTAGCTTTTTCCTAATATTGTCCTGAGACTGCCCAGTAAATAACAAAGCTATCTGTAATTGCCCTGCTTCTGATTCCACATCCAGGCTAGTCTATCTCCTAGCTGCATCTTTTAGTCTTTCCAAAAAGGCAGAAGGAGATTCATTTTTCTCCTGCTTAATTGAGTACAATTTAGACCAATTCAGTGTTTTCGGCATCCCACTCCTGACTCCCTCTATTACTAATTCTTGAAACTGCTGCAGCCTACGGTATCCTTCCCCTGTGTTCGGGTCCCACCCTGGATCATCGTGGGGTACCACCTCATTCACCGACAATCCCACTATCCTCTGAGTCCGAATGTCCTCTCTAGCCTTTTCTTTAGCTGCTTTCAGTACCATCTCCTTTTCTGTAGAATCCATCAATGTGTCTAACAAAACCTGCAACTCATTCCAATCCGGATTCTGAGTCCTAATAACCATTTTCACCACCCGTGCAGTTCTCTCTGGGTCTTCTCTATAGCTTCCTGCCGATTGTTTCCAAATTACCAAATCGCTGGGGGGAAAAGGAACCTTTACTATAACACCTTCCCCTTGGGGTCCAACCGCCTCTCGGAGTGGGGCAATCAATTGTGGCTCTGTCTGATTTCTCCGACCCTGGCAGGTTCGGGAAGCCAGAGGAGTCCTTTGGGCTTCACGGGAGATTCCCGGGGAGGGCGTCTGAGGATGGAGGGCTACTGAAAGCCGAGAGCATCCCGGTGTCCGTGGGGACTCCATGATCTCATCCTCCTCTCTCTCATCACTCTCCCCCTGTTCTCCCTCACTCATAGAAGGGGCAGAGGGACCAGCTTGGTGAGAAGGACCAGCCACATATAAAGACATATCTTCTTCTTTCTTATCCATTTTCACCACACAAGCCATACATACTCCCCTTTTCTTACATCCTTCACATTCCCCTATGCCTTCATTTTGCAGCCCAATCATTAATATTTCCCATTCCTTCAACCATTCCAGCTTCCTTCCCAAGTAATAAAACAGATCCAAATATGGCATTTCATCCCATTTCCCATTTTCTTTTAAATATTGCATTAAAGGGGCTATTTTCCCTTTATCAATTGTTCCATTTAATGGGCCCCCTTTCGACGCATACAGAGGCCACCAATATTTACAATAATCAACTAATTTCCCTTTTGTCAACCCTTCTTCAGCAAACCCCCCGTCCTTCCATTTCTTTAGTAAGCATCTCAAAGGACTATTTTTCCGAACCTTTCCATTAGATTGTACCAACACCTTAAAGGTTTTAAATGGCATCATTCCCAACAATAGTGAAATGAAAGAAAAGTTAGACAGGTGAATAAAGATAGACCAAGGACAGACCAACCAACCAAACTTGCCACCCTCCGACGCTGCGGGGGAACAAGTGCCGGACCAGCGAAGCTTTCGCCGCGTCTTACAGCCGGTGCCTAGGCTTTTACCAAGATGTCTTTAGCCCAACCCGGCAGAGCCAATGCTTCATCTTACGGGCAGGCACCCAGTACCAGAGAATAAAGCACCTTCGGGCTTACCTCCTGCAGTTGTCTGACAGGTGCAGGGTCGGGCATGAACCGATGACTCCCCGAGAATCACTCGGTGCAGGCGTGAAGTAGATCATGACGCGAACCGCACCAGCAGCCCTTGGAGTCTTGCCGTGGTCACCAGAAAACTGTTGCCCAACAGAGAGACACGAAACAACTAGGTTGTTTAGTGCGGTGCTTTATTGAGGGCCCTGGGGTCTGAGGACTAGCGTCCAAAGTCAGAGCCCCCTTAGTTACAATTCCTCAGGGTTTAAATACACTTCTTGGAGGATTTCTTCATGCTTTGATCTTCTTGTTTCACTACCCCTATGTGATTTTCTCAAGGTTCTTCTAATCTATCCACATTTTTAAGTAATAAATTGTTACACTCGGCTAGATAAGTCACATACATCATGTAGATAAACAATGCATCATTAACCTTTCTACTGTTTCAGCAAGTTCTGCACCTTCTACTTCGGTACACACGTAAATTTACTTAACTGAATACCCCTCACTCTTGCCAACTCAGGGCCTAAGCTATTTGATCAGTCCTTAGCATAACTACTACTAACTCTTTTATTCTTATTTACTACAGCACACTGCAACAATGGGGCTTCATAGATCCCAGGTTCCATTGCATCACTATGGGACCTCACGGAACCAATTGGCCATTTTGACATCATGGAGCCTCATGGAACAATGGTCTATGATGACACCATGGGGCCATACAGAACCAAGGTGCCAGTGTGACACCTTGGAACTTAACAAAACTAAGGAGCCATTTTGACATCATGGCCTCATAAAACCAAGGGACCAATGTGACACCATGGGACCTCACAGAACCATGGGTCCGTTGTGGCACCATCTGGTATGTCTGATCAAATTGGTCATTTTGACAACATGGACCCAAACAGAACCAGAGTGCCATTGTGATATGAAGCCGGCCCATTTTGAACACCATGGGAGCTCATGGAACCAAGGGGCAATTATTAACACCATGGGGCCTAACAGAACCAAGGGACCATGGTGACACCATGGGGTCTCATAGAATGAAGGTTGTGTTGTGACACCATGGTGCCTAACAGAGCCAAAGGTCCATTGTGACACATGGGGGCTCACAGAAGCAAAGGGCCCTTGTAACACCTAGAAACACATAGAACCTCATGGAATCAAATGGCCATTGTGACACTTTGGTGCCTCATAGAACCAAGGGGCCATTCTGGAACCATGGGGCCTCTGAGAACCAAGGGGTGATGTAGACACCATGGAAACTAATGAAACCAAGGGCCATTGTTGCACCATGAGGCCTAACAGAACTCGGTGGCCATTGTGACATCATGGGCCCTAACAGAACCAAGAGGCCATTCTGACACCATAGGACCCAACGGAACCAAGGATGCTACTGAGGAACCTCGTGTGAACATTAATTAAACCAAGAATCTGCTTCAGTTGAGCTCCTCTCGCCAGGTGTCCTGGGGTGACGTTACGATGCTTTGTATCCCCAATTGTGTGTGCTGTTCGTTTCTGGAATTATATTCGGTGCTTTCAGAATTGACTCTGAAAGTGAAGGTTTGTTTTGTCTAGTTAGCGGGTGCCCCTCCACCATCGTCTGGGCTTAGGGAGGCTCACTGGCTTTGTTTTCTGCTTTGCTGGCTTGGCTGCTGCTTTGCTTGCTTTGCTTTCACTTGGCTCGCTGGCTTTGCTTTTGCTTTTTCCTTATTAGTTAGTTTAGCTAGGCAGCCCAATTTCCTTCTCTGGACTGTTTTCTTTGCTTTCCTTCCTCTCTTTTCCTGAATACCATCTGAACCTGTTCCGTACCAGGACCTAGGAACATCGAGGGAGCCCCTGGAGTCTGCATTTTCATGATAAGCATTCAGCCCTCCCTGGCGCCAGAGACTTTCTGAGTTTGTTCATCCTCTCAGACTGGTGAAAGAGTTTCTTTTGTCATCTGTGGCTGTTTTTTTCTTGTATTGGGGAGTGGGTTTTTTTTGGTTTGCTAAATAAACAGGTTTTTATCCACTTTTCCTCTGAGGAAATTCTTCCTGAACCCGGTGGTGGGGGTCTGGTTTTTTTGGGGGGGGGCCTCCTTCCAGAGGTTTTCCTCTTAATTTGTCCTAAATCAGGACACCAGGGTTCTACAGGTCCTGCAGGATCCTGCTCCATCACAGGCTTCCTGTTTGGTCATAGCCTCCTTTGAGAATGGATCTACTGCAGAGCAGGATCCAGCACTGGATGCAGGCAAATTCCTGCTGCATTCTGGGCCTCCATGGGCTGCAGGTGGATCTCTGCTCCCTCATGAGGTACCTGAGCTAGTCACCCACCCCATGTGTTGCTGCATGATTAGGGAAGGGGAAATTTGGGAGGACCAGAACTCCTGTTTCCTCCAGTTACATGGTTGTGAATACTGAGTTTTCGGAGTAGCTACTGCCCATTCTGGTGTTGTGTCACCAACTGAACCATCCAGCAGTTCAATCTTAGGTCAGGCTCCCATATTGACAGGATCTTTTCTTGATCCCCTCTGGCTCTCATCCATAATTTCCTATATACTAGACCTAAGCATTGTTTTTCCAGTAACAATCTTAAAATGTTGGAAATAAGATTTTAAAGTTTTAGAATAGAATAATACACATATAAAACAAGTAGAACTTTTAGAACAAAAGTTTGGCCTTTTGGCCTTCTTCTTCATAAGTCTAAGTAATATTTTATAATTAAATAAAAAGTCTGCATTACAAGCCACAAATTGTTAGTTATTAAGTTAAAAGTAAAAATAATTTAAGCATCATTTCTTAATTAAGCAATTTATCCTTAAAATACCTGCAAAAAAAGTCTTCATTTTAAATTGTTTAACTCAAAATATCGCAAAACTCACCTTTGGTAAAACTATAATAGAAATAAAAAGTAATAACCATCCAAATCCAAACAAAAATAAAATCTCGCACATTTAATCCCAACCCTAACAAGAAATCCCCCCCCCCCCCAGCATTAATTCATCATCCAAATATTGGGCAAGTCTTTGCAATCTTCGGGCCTTGATATTGGATTGAGTCCCATCAATGTTGGGATACCCAGACTCCATCCTTCATGCTGGAGTGCAGGATGGCATCACATGTGCACGGTGTTAGGCATTGCCATTCCTTGACAGTTGATCAAATCTGGAGGTCAGGGGATTCAAGGAGCCCTGCTTTTGCATCCGTTTGGTCTGCCAAGTATCTTAGTCTAGGGATGGTGTATATGTTTTGGGTTATGTCAGTTTTCTGAAGAGGTTTCCATGTGAAGATGTATGCTCTGACACGTGTTACTCACCAATCTGGTGACATGGCAGTCCACTTCCCTTTGCTGCAGAGCACGTAGAAAGTGCTGGTGGTCAACAGCCTTAGCCAATATCCATGAATACAACACCCAGCCGCCTGTGTTCTCTTCTGGCAGATCAAATTATTGTTTGCTGGAGTATCAATTTTTCAGAGCATCCCGCTGCTTCATAAAGCCTCTTTGCCCTGGCTTGAGGGAGCATGCCTCAGTTAACCTTGCTGATCTTATTCTGGAGAACAGTCTTAACAAGATGGAACCAATCGTGATCATTCATGGCTTCTTATAAATAGATATGATAATAGATTTCTTTTCCAGGTTAAGTAGTGGTGGCCCATCCACCTGGTCCAAATTGGTGAATTTATCTCAAATACAGGCAGTGGCCAACAAAGTATGATTGAAAGAATTGAATTGTTCCCACATGTCCTACCCACTGTCCAGCAATGTTGTTCAGCCTTATTTTTTATTTTCATGAACAGAAACAATCCATCGAGCTTTGTCCACAAAAGTATGTACCATACCAATGGAGAAGAGCAGTGCTCTGGATGCTCTGGGCCCAGACTGTCTTCTCTTGCCTCATCTTAGAGAGACCTAGGGCCAACAGCAGAAGAGTTTTTGTCACACCACTTTCCTCTCACTCCTATAGGAAATCCCACAAATTCAATGTCTGATGCATTTGTAAGATCTTGAGTTACTCTGTTGAAGGCATTGGTATTTCCTGACCTTCTCATTGGCAGCAGCTTTCAAGGAGGAGTTGGAGTGCTTGTATTTGACTGTCATGTTCACCATGAATGCCTTTCCTCCTTTAACAAATATCAAATCTGGCTTGTATAACTTGTTGTGATCGTCTCTTGAAACACAGTCCATTCTTTTTTAGCCTCCAGCTCACAGATTGTGTCTCTTTGTGCCTTTATTCCTGGTGTTTTGAGTAATTGCACAGCTTCCCTATAATATGGGCTGATGTTTCATTATCAGCACCACAATATTATCAAGTTTCCACAAGTACCCCTGGCCATGATCTCTCTCCTGGGGCAGACATTGACTCTCAACTGTAGTGTAGTTACCAATTTTCTATGAGGTGTGCTTCTGTACCTGGTTATCCACCAATTACTGATATTATCATTTTCAAACTCTCAATACCATGGCCTTGGGATAAGATAATGATATGATATATATGATATGATACGATACGATATGATATGATATGATATGATAAACATCATATGCTTTGGAATACTTGGCCAATTCCTCCCAGTTTCCACCAAAGTAGTTTACATGTTCCAAGAACTGTTTAGCACGGATCCTAGTCAGGTTTGCCTTTTTAGAGCCTGCACATTTCTTGGCTGTGGTTTTAGTCTGTTCTTATTATCACCTCCAGCCTGGGCTTCGGTCCATACTTGGTGCTGATTGTAGCAGGGGATTTCATCACCTCTCCATTGGAATCCCAACCAAGCACGCAGTTCAATTCCCACAAGCATGACTATATCAGCTCTTTCACTACTATGTTTAAGTTTAGTTAATAGCAGAAATAAAAATTATATTTTTTATAGCAAAATTGCTATAACAGTATACATACAGCATGCATTTTAATATTTGCAAAAAACCAGTATTATAATGTGGATTTATATCATGCTGGACATTTTCCAGCCCATTCCCAGCTCAAAGCAGAGGGAAGAAGAAAAGGAAAGAGGGGCCCTGAGAGAATCCCAGAACGATGGTGATGAGATGGGGCCCAGCAGGGTGAGACACCTCAAACCCAGTGAAGGTGCAAATGAGACCACAGGAGCACAACCTACGAATTTGATTGAACATGGATTTGATTGAACTGGAAATGTGAGGTAGAGAAATAGGAAAGAGAGAAAAAGAAAGAGGGAAGAGTTGAGGATGGGACTGGGCAGCTGCTGGGAAGAGCCACAGAGCACAGTGCCTTTCACCAGCAGACCCAGAGCCCAAACTGAACAATTTGCTCAGTGGTGACTCCCCAGAGAGTGGCATGAAAAATGTGTTCCTCTTTGTGTTGATTTAAAAAGGTGTAATACAAGAAAATAAGAGACAAATAGTAAAGTAAAAGGTTATAATGGTTGGGAGTTTGGTATTTGGTTAAGAATACACTTTTTTTTGAGGTATATTTTTTGAATTTATTAGCTTCTTGTACATTTACAGACATTGTATATTTTCAAACTGTTTTATAAATTATATTTTATAATTTAGGATTTGTTTTTATGGTTAGGTTATGAGTTTGGTTTTTAAGAGCATTTGTGGTTTTAATTTATTTTTTTAATAAGTTTTGATTTGTGGCTTTTAGTTTTTAGAGACAGTTGGTGCTGGTAACTGGTATATTAGCAAAAGGTGTTTTTATTGAGTGTTATTTAATTAAGTAAGTAGTTTCTTTATTACAAATACTCTTTATTAATCTATGCTACTTCCAAAGAAAACTATTTTTAGAAAATTATTTTAACACTACACATACAGTATTTATCTGAATATCCAGGAGAAGCCAATGCCATAACATGTGTTTGTAGCAGCGGCAGAGCCGCAGCGCCCAGCGCTCCCCACTCCCACCCCACCTGCGCCACCCCCTCGCATCCAGCGACCCCCGGGAGCGGAACTGGGGCTCGGGGGGAGGGGACGGCACGGACGGATCTGCACTGGGGGCCCCGAGCCCCCTGCCCAGCCCTGTGAAGCGCGAAAAAACTCTCTATACCGCACAAAATAAGGTATAAGAGTAGGAATGTATTTATTCAGCGCTGAGGGGGATACCTCCTCCAAAACCACGCACACCTTTGGTGACCTGCACCTCTCTTTTTATTCTCTACGAACTAGGATTGTACAATACATCTAATACATATTCATTGCCTGTCCTCGCTTCATATTAAAATTAGCTACACGCCTCTTTCTGCTCCACACTGCTCCTTGGGAAAAAGTAAACAGTCTTCCTCTCAGTTGCACTTTTCATCTTGTCTCCTAGCACATATTCTTTTTACTCCTTTGCCCATCTTCTGGACTTTGATACCAGTTTTCCTGGGTTCAGGGATCTGCAGAATCCCCCTTATCCTGTGGTGCCTTTGTCCTTGCATCCTGTTTGCCCACCCCAGCTCTTTATCTTATCCTGCAGCCCTGCTCTCCCCTGTTCTTGTAAGCACCGTAAATTCCAGCAAACATACGGTTTTGTCAGCCCCCTTCTAGTCCAAGCATTTCCCGATGCTCGATTCCTAACTCTCAGTTGCTCTGTCTCCCCTGCAGGCTCAGGGGGTGCTGCCCCCTCCCCAACAGCCGCTGCTGCGGCGGCCGTGGGGCACAGGGGGTGGCAAAGGGGGGTCCGGGATGCGAGCGGGGGAGCAGCGGGAGGAAGAGGAGGAGAGAGGAATGGGAGGAGAGAGGAAAGGGAGGAGCAGGAGCAGGAGAAGCAGGAGAGGAGCAGCAGGCGCAGGCGGAGAATCGCGGTGCTGCAGGGCGAGCCCGCTGAGCCCGCAGCTCCGCTGGCCCCGGCAGCATCGCATTCCTGCATCCCGCGGGTGAGCGCGGAGGGGAAGCTCGGCCCGGGGCTATCGCGGCAGCTCCGGCACGGCTGGTTGGGTTTCGGATTCTTGGGGGATGGGGGGTGGGGTTTGTGCCTCGCAGATTCGGGAATCGAGTCCCAAATATATTTGGGTGTCCCTGGGAGAGGTATTGTTTTATTGATGTGAGGAGGGGATGTTTCTGGCTCTTGCAGGAATCCAAAGCTGAGCCGTAAATGCTCCTTGGGGGGATTTGGAGGGGCCCACGTGGCGATGTCCCGCCCCGCCGGGACCGGGCCATCGGTTTTGGGGATTCCCGGGAGAGGCGGGGGATGAAAGGCGGGAGCCCCGGCGTGGGGAGAGGGGCGACAGCAGAGCTGGGGGACCCCCGGCAGCCTGGAGGGGAGGTGGAGCCGGGAGATGAGTGGGGTGCGGGCCCCCCGAGCCTGGAAGGGTTTGGCAGGGAACGGGAGAAGCCCTGAGTGCCTGGAGTGGGGGAATGCTGGAGAGGGGGACCCTGGGACCTGAGTCAGGATCAGGGCAGGATGAGCCCTGGGACTCACGAAACTACCTCAGCGTGCCTGAGCAGGAGCCAGGAGAGGGGGAATCCCCAGGAGCCACGGGTCCCCATCAGCTCTGAGAACAGGAATCCCCATAACCACAAAGTGAACACAGTGTGAACAGGGATCTTCTGGGAGAGTGTTTTTGGGCTCCTTCATGATTTTTGGAGGTTTTTATGGACACCAGACAGCCTGGGCATTTCTTGAGATGCACTCAGCAGGACCTTCAAAGCCGTATCAATCACTTTGTTTTTCCCCCAAACCAAGATTTTCCATTCCCAAGTCTTATCCAGATGGAGGAAAAGGCTGTGAGGAACAGGAAGATGCCCCTGGACAGCCAGGCAGGTGAGGAGGAAGTCACTGCCCCTTTCCCCCTCTGTCCTGCTGGGAGGATTGGGGGCATCTTCTCCTTCCGTCTGGCACAGAGTCAAATCCCATCCTCTCCTTGTCCTTCCCCCACAGACAAGGAGCTGAGGACGGAGACCATGGAGGACAAATCCCCACAGCAGAACCTCGTGGAACAGGCTGTTTGCAGCGGCTCCACAGTGCAGGAATCCAACAGGGAGGAAAAGCCACGGAGATCCTGCATAAGGAGGGGCTGCAAACGCAGATCATGGGGATCCGAGGAGGAAAGACCCAGCCTGGGCTGGGCAGGCAGCCAGAGATGTGGCCAGAGCTCTGAGCTGAGGGTCCATGAGCAGCTTCAGGATGGCAAAAAGCCCCTTCAGTGTTTGGAATGTGAGAAGAGTTTCCGCACGAACTCTGGCCTGGTCCGGCACCAGATGGTCCACACTGGGGAGAAGCCCTATGAGTGTGGGAAATGTGGGAAGGGATTCAGAAACACCTCAGATCTGATCAGGCACCTGACAGTGCACACTGGGGAACGGCCCTACGTGTGTGGGGAATGTGGGAAGGGATTCAAGTGCAGCTCCAGCCTGATCCGCCACCAGAGGACCCACACTGGGCAACAGCCCTACGAGTGTGAGGAATGTGGGAAGAGCTTCAGTGTGAGGTCCGGTTTGACCCGCCACCAGAGGATCCACACTGGGGAACGGCCCTACGAGTGTGGGGAATGTGGGATGAGCTTCAGGATGCGCAGCGACCTCACCCACCACCAGAGGATCCACACTGGGGTACGACCGTATGTGTGTGGGGAATGTGGGAAGAGCTTTAGCAAGAACTCCAACCTGATTGTCCACCAGATGATCCACACTGGTGAACGAGCCTATGTGTGTGGGGAATGTGGGAAGAGCTTCAGCCAGAACCACAAACTGATTGTCCACCAGATGATCCACACGGGGGTACGACCATATGCGTGTGGGGAATGTGGGAAGGGCTGCAGAACCACCACTGAGCTGATCCGCCACCAGAAAGTGCACATTGGGGCATGGCCCAACGAGTGTGGGGAATGTGGGAAGGGATTCAGAAACACCTCTGAGCTGATCCGCCACCAGACGGTGCACACCGGGGAACGGCCCTACAAGTGTGGGGAATGTGGGAAGGGATTCAGCCAGAGCTCCAGCCTGATCCGCCACCAGAGGATCCACACTGGGGAACAGCCCTATGTGTGTGGGGAATGTGGGAAGGGATTCCAAAAGAGCTATGGTTTAATCTGCCACCAGAGGATGCACACTGGACAGAAGCCCTATGAGTGTGGGGAATGTGGGAAGGGCTTCACCATGAGGTCCTGTTTGATCCGCTACCAGACAGTGCACACCGAGGAACGGCCCTACAAGTGTGGGGAATGTGGGAAGGAATTCAGCCAGAGCTCCAGCCTGATCCGCCACCAGAGGATCCACACTGGGGAACGACCCTACGAGTGTGGGGAATGTGGGAAAGGCTTCCGAGACACCTCTGAACTAATCCAACACCTGACAGTGCACACCGGGGAACGGCCCTACGAATGTGGGGAATGTGGGTTGAGCTTCAGCGTGAGGTCCAGTTTGATCCGCCACCAGAGGATCCACACTGGGGAACGGCCCTACAAGTGTGGGGAATGTGGGAAGGGCTGCCATGACACCTCTGAACTTAGGCAACACCTGACAGTGCACACCGGGGAACAGCCCTACAACTGTGGGGAATGTGGGAAGAGCTTTAGGCACAGATCCCACCTGAGTGTCCACCAGAGTATCCACATCAGGGAGAAGCCCTACAAGTGTCCTGAGTGTGGCAAGAGGTTTCAGAGGAGATGCAGTCTGCTAAAGCATCAGCAGATTCATGTAGAGGAGAGGAGAGGCCCTTCCGCTTCCCCTAGTGCAGGAAGGGCTTTAAGAAAAACTCCACCCTCATCACCCACCAGTGGATCCACAGCAGGGAGAGGCCCTAACAGTGTGGGAAGAGCTTCTCCGAGAACTCTGCCATGACCCAGCACCAATGGGGGCACTGGCAAGGGAAGCTCTGTAAGTGCCCCGTGGGAAGAGGTTCCTGCACTGTTCCAGCTCAATCCCCTCTGTTGGACCCTGTTGGATGCTCCCCAGTGACCCTTGTTGGGCAGAGCCTTGGTGGTCCATGGTCCTGGTGATCCATGTTGGGAACTGACCTGGCTGGTGGTCTCCACATCTTCCTGGCTCTCTGTGGGCACCTGGACTCAGCAGGCCAAAACCCCATTGGGATGCAGACTGACATCAGGAATTCATTTGGGACAGTGGATTTTACTTTCCACCCTGTGAGAGTCCGTGTGAGCCTCTCATCTGTTTCTGCCCAATGACCCTCGCCTGAGGCCTGCGCTGGCCAGGGATGGGAGGAACACCAAGTGACTGTGAAAAGCAGGTGATGCCTACCAGGACTGGTTTCTCATGACAACTAGTCACGGGGCGCTGACTCAACAAAGCTCCCACAGATGGAAGAACAATGGACTGGTCAGTATGGGCTGCCCTGTGTGTGTTCATAACAACAAAGATGGTTTGGTGTGCCTTGAAACGTCCTGTTTCCACCTGTTCCTCAGGGTAACGATTTCCACATACAATAGTCCAGAAATCTTCCCACCTTTTGGCCAGAAGCCACTCGCTTTGGGAAAGGACTATAAATGTGATTTTCTCCGAGGAGACCCCCGAGATCTCCTCAGATGGCAACAGACATCTATTGGCTGGCTCCACGAGGATTCGTCTGCCTGTCTTGGTAGCTATAATCCCAACCCCCGTTTCTCTCTCTTTCTCTCTCTCTCTCTGTCCCCCTATCACATTTTGGTTGGCACTAAATAAAGTGCATTTCTGTAGAAGTAAACTGGTTTTTTCCCCTGCTGTGTCTTTTGCACTCTGAGATTCCTAAAAGAACCCGTCATGACTCCCGCTCGGGTTGGGCAGATCACATCAGAATGTTTGCAAAAACTATAACAGGAGGAAAGAAATCAGGTAAAAACTCTGCAAAACCTACTAGAGCAGGAAAGGAATCAGGTAGAAACTCTGCAAAACCAAATAGAGCAGGAAAGAAATCACAGCTATTTGCTACAACTATCACATACCTCACAACATGCAGATACACCTAATGAAACAGAAGAAAAGGAAACATATCACATAAAGCAGATATACCCACAGAGAGAACTAGTGCACATACAAAATTTTGGGGAAAATTGCTGCTCTAAAATGAGACCTCTGGTTAAAACGGAATATAGATACCTGAATGACGAGGATTTTGACCCCCACATAACCTCCAAAGAAATCCCATACACTGCTACAGAATTGGCCAAATTAAAGAAAGAATACTCACGTCCCCCCCAAGAATCTGAGACCGAGTATGTTTTTAGAGTTTTACTCACTGGAGGAGATCAAATTAAATTAAGTGAACAAGAAGCCAGTGGGTACTGGGGGCCTGGAGTTTTCTTAACAACTGGAAACGCTCGTGTTCCGTGGTCTCTGACACAGCGTGCAGCCTACTGGGCTGGGGGACTTAGCACCCTAAAAAGAGGTGATCCTCTAGCCATAACTGGCACCCCAGACCAACTCCTAAAAAACATTCCCAAAGCTGCCTGCTTGCAAATTATACATGAAATAAAATTCACTGCTGGCCATAAATTACCTATGCAATTATCTGTAAATGTAAAACAATACCCTTTTCTCTCTGGTGCCAAAGTAGAGATCAAACCGGTTATACAGGACTTGCAAAACTCCCCTGTATGGCCAATCCAAAACCCCAAACCTGACACTGTAGCTGTGTACCAATACATAGATGATGTATTGATAGGAGGAGAAGAAAAAGAAGAAGTGAGGGATGTGCAACAGAAAACAATTCCCCACCTAGAAAGCCTTGGTTTGAACATTCCTTCAGGGAAAATTCAAAAAGCTTCTCAGGAAGCGAAGTTTTTTAAGACAGCTACTACTGGGACTACCCCCCATGATGAGGTGACCCAGAAATCCTCAGTAACAGAAGGAACTGTAAAAAATCTGGTAATAACAGAAACTGAGAACTTGGGCAACAGCAATGACAAACCTGCCTCAATAATTAAAGTAGCCTCTGCTGTCTCTCCCAAACAATCTCTGTTTAATAATTCTTTGTTCACTGATGCTTCTGCTGAACAAATTATTGCTGGGGGACGGGATGACTCTTGGGTTGGGGTGCTGATGTTTCTTTGCAGTGTTTTCCAGCTTGAAGTGAAGAGTGCCTCCTTTGTTTGCAACTTCACTGACTCTTATGCTGTGTTTAAAAGAGGGACAGAGTGGCTTCCTTCTTGGCAGCAAGATTGGGAAGTTAACAGAATTTATGTCTGCATAGTTCCATCATTTTAACCTCCTGCCTCTTTGTGGCAGATTCTGTTGTGTTGACTTTTCACTGAATAACACCATGGAATGTGAAGATTAATTGCTGAGTTCTTCTTTGAACCTGTATACAGTTACCGCACAGACTTTACAGCTGTGTTTTATTTTGTGAAGATTCAAAATCAAAATTGAACTGTTGTACAATTTTCCCATAAAATTATGTGTGGTGAGAACAACACTAAACACTGGGGAGAACTCAATGTTAATGTAACACCTACTACCCAACCACCGGGTACACTGAGCCTGAACATTTTTGAAATTGGACCTTGGATAATTCAGAAAACTGGCCAACAGCAAATATTGTTTAATTCGACATGGTCTTTTAAACAAGTCAAATTGCCAATGCAAAACAAATTTCAGAAATTCGGCTAAAATGTTCACCTTTTTTACAATCTCCATTTCAGGGGTGGTCCACCTGGCTGTGGAAGCAGATTCCTTCCAAAAAATGCATGGCAAGAGACATAACCACAGTTGTGGGAACAGGATCGGGAATTTTAAATAACATTGATTCAGAGGTATTAATGAACAAATTGGTTGCCACCACCAGAGACCTGACCAAATTGAAACAACCTCTGCAGTCCTCTTTAGCAGCCCTGGGGATGCAACAGTGGTTATTATCAAACATTTTACCAAATTGGGAAAAGGCAAATGTAAATGATCACAAATTGATAATTGATGCTCTTGGTACTGCTCAAAACAACATCTCCTTATCCCTCAGCTGTATCCAGGCACAGCTTTGGATGCAAACAGGTGTTGCCTCAATTATAAGGGAAGGGGAAGAAGGCATCTTCCCTACTGAAATCCGGACAATAATTTGGGACAATGCTAATGATTTTGAAAGGAAGTTTCAGTCCTGGTGGAATCTGGTAAACTTTACCTACAACCCCAGCACAAACACAGCCACAGCCTTTGTGTCAACAATACACAACACTTCAGTGCATTTGATACACCCCATCATTGCATTAGGATTGAATCACGATGGAACTATTCTCTATCCTTTCGAGCACAGAGAATGGGCCCATCAAATTGGTAAGAAATGGCAAACTGTTAATTTGGAATCTTGCGTTGTTCGGGAGCAACAGGGTTTCATTTGTGAAAGCAATGCCATTGTGGCCCAAGACATCTGTTTAGACACAGAGCAAAGTATCTGTCATTTTGAAATACACCTTGATGAGACTCCTGCAACAGTGCTGGTGTACATAGGAAATGGATGTGTGTGTGTAAGAAGTGCTTGCAACTTAGTGTTTGTAGAAAATGTAACAGTGGATCTAAAAAATAATTTAAATGTTTGTGTTTGTAATTTTACCACGATCATGGGCTGTGACTTTTCCTATACTGCTCTGGTTATGTCTTATCACCTTTTGCAATCCAATTTTACACTGATTCATCAGTTAGTGCCTGCTCCCATCGAGATGAACTTCACTTTGATTAAACAATTGTTGCTTCACCAGGACTTAATTGGGATCTTGGGGAAAATCAAGAAAAATGGACAGAAGACCCTGGTGACAGTTCATCACGATGTGAAAGAAATATATCAGGTTTTAGAAAGGGTAAAAGGGGATGCTGAACCCAGGTGGTGGGATACTCTTTTTGGGTGGTCACCTACTTCTACCGGCATCCTAAACAAATTGTGTCATTCCATCATTGTACTTTTGATTTTGGTTTTGATCGGTTTTGTTTTGTCAGGTATTCTATACATCCTGAATTGGAGAATGGTCAAAGGGCTGACACAATTGGCATCAACAGTGGAAGCACATAATTTGATCACTACTCCATCTGCTAAAGATACCCCTAAAGTTATTGACACCAGACAAATTACACGAGCAGTAAAATCAGGCCTTTAACAGCAAACTGATTAGAATTGTTTGTTGTTTGTTATGATTGGTATGATTAGTTTTAGTAATGTTAAGCTTTTGATTGAAAATGGTTTTTGAAAATAATTGTTTTAATCATAAAAACATATTATAATGGATACTGATTTGCTTTAATTTTAATTGTTTAAATTTTAATTGTTTGATGTTATTTCAATGATTTTGTTTTAATTGTTTGAAAGTTATTTTAGTTAAGTTGATTATGATTTCTGTAGAAAAATTTTTCTAATCAATTTTGTTATGATTATTTTGCTTCATTATTTTTCTGTTTATTTTCCTTCCTTTTCCTTTTCCTTTTCCTTTTCCTTTTCCTTTTCCTTTTCCTTTTCCTTTTCCTTTTCCTTTTCCTTTTCCTTTTCCTTTTCCTTTTCCTTTCCCTTTTCCCTTTTCCTTCTTATCCCCGATTTTTGTTTTCCCTGTCCCTGTTCTCGGGATGTGCTACCAATGACGGGTCCTGAAGATGCTACAATGTCACAACATCATGCTGATGGAGTTTCTCAGCGACGCTCGTTGGTCACAGGGTGATGTGAGAGTCCGTCAGCCTCTCGTCTGTTTCTGCCCAACGACCCTCGCCTGAGGCCTGCGCTGGCCAGGGATGGGAGGAACGCCAAGTGACTGTTCCGCAGGTGATGCCTACCAGGACTGGTTTCTCATGACAACTAGTCACGGGGCGCTGACTCAACAAAGCTCCCACAGATGGAAGAACAATGGACTGGTCAGTATGGGCTGCCCTGCGTGTGTTCATAACAACAAAGATGGTTTGGTGTGCCTTGAGATGTCCTGTTTCCTCAGCATAACGAGCTCCACATACAATAGTCCATAAATCTTCCACCTTTTGGCCAGAAGCCACTCGCTTTGGGAAAGGACTATAAAAGTGACTTTCTCAGAGGAGACCCCTGAGATCTCCCCAGATGGCAACAGACATCTATTGGCTGGCTCCACGAGGATTCGTCTGCCTGTCTTGGTAGCTATAATCCCAACCCCCTTTTCTCTTTCTCTCTCTGTCTCTCTCTCTGTCCCACTATCGCATTTTGGTTGGCACTAAATAAAGTGCATTTCTGTAGAAGTAAACTGGTTTTGTCCCCTGCTGTGTCTTTTGCGCTCTGAGATCCATAAAAGAACCAGTCACGACTCCCGCTCGGGTTGGGCGGATCGTGACACCTTGACATAAAATACTTAATGGCATTGCTGCTATCCCCTACTGAGCTTTTGCTATGGGAGTTGGGGTGGAAGAGACAGTTAAATAAATTGCTTTCTGGAGCATGGGCTGGCATTACACTTGCCCAATTGGCAGGGGAGGGAACTGACCCAGACCAGCAGGCCTGAGATTTGCAAAGACCAGTGTTAAATGACATGATGGAAGTGGCTTAAAAGGCCTTTTTACCTGAGGCCAGTAAGCTGCAATTGAACTTTGCTGTTATAAGGCAAGACCCTACAGAGCCTCATATGACTTTTCTGGATAGGGTTAAACTCACTCTTGATAAACAAGTGGCTGAGGACCAGGTTTGGGAAGCTGAAACAGCTAGCAGTGGTCAATGCTAACCCCAAATGTAAGAAGGGCTTAAAGGCTTTGTCCCTTGACCCTGAGACCACCATCCCCCAGATGTTGGGGGCTTGCAATAAGTTGGTTACTCCAGAGCATGTTGCCTCCTTCCAAGGAAAAGTATTAGCCAATGCCTTGATTAAATCTCAAAAGCGTCCTCAAAGACAGCAGAACCAAAAGCCAGGACAATGCTTTAATTGTGGTCAAAAGGGACACTGGGAAAGAAACTATTGCAAACCCAAAAAGGGAACTCTCAAAAACTTTGTGACTGGAATAAACCAGGCCAGATACAAACTCTTGTCATTAAGTCCAGGTACATTGCTGCAGCCATGAGGAAACTCCAAGCAGAGCACAGGACAGTGGCACGTGGAGACACAAGAACCCCCATGGCTGAACACTGGCAAAACAGACATTGGAACCCACCAAACCTCTTTTTGCAACACCTCCTCAGGGACCTGCCTGCCTCAGTACCGTGCAGCTCCTGACTGGAGCTGTCACCTGCCCGGTCAGTAATGATAACTGATTTTATCCATCATGTTATCTCTACAGGCCAGCTAGAACCAGAACTGCAGCCAAGAAGTTTTCTCATTATTGGACTTGACCAATGTAATATTGAAGGTTTTTATGTGTTGCCCACTGTTTTAACAGTTACCTCTAATCAAGAAATCAGAGTGTTAGCTAGGTGCCCTAATCCTCCTTGTTTATTTCCAAGGGAATACCTTTCACTCAGGCTCTCTTGTTGCCTATGGTTAATGATGATACTGACCACGTTGCATGGGCCCAGCAGATTGGCCTGGGAAAAATCAAAATCACCTGCGATGTCATTTACATGGGGAAAACCCTCATCTGTATTGTGGGAGTCCAGGGTATACCTTAGCTCTTTTGGGGATGCAAAGACTCCCTTGGCAGACTCCTTAGAGACCCTCGAGTGCTGTCCAGGAGCTGCAGGGGCTGGATTTGGCTCCCTGGGAGAATTTGCTCACGTTGAGAGAAGAGACACAGAAAATAATGATGAGTAGAGTGTAAATTAGAATATTAGAATGCAGTATATGTAGGTTTTTAGATTGTTTATATTAAGGGCTATAAGGCCAAGATGTAGGATCTTGGGTGTGGTGGGCTTCTTCCTCCTTTTTCTTCGTGTCATCAATCCTGAAGTTGCACCCCGGGAACCACAGATTGGATGGGGAAAGGACTGGACATTGTAAAGGGGTTGCATGGCATTGGGGAAAATTTGTAAATATTGTATATGTAGTTTAGAGTATAAAGACCTTGGCACAGCCCTCCCAGGGGTTCTTCTGCAAAGGTCAACCTGCAGAGCGGACCTGTGTTGGGTTGGCAGAAACATTTTTAAAGATAAGATAAATAAACAGCCCTGAAACAACACAAGGTCGTCTCAAGCTGCTTTCTTGCCAGTGTCTTCAAGAGAACCAGACTTCTGACCACCTGCATGCCCTCTCTGGGGAGGTCTCACACCTGAAGAGACCCTCAGAGCCAGGACATGTATGGGTCTTTTTGACATGGGAGTAGACATGACCATTATCTCACACAACTCACCAGAGTGGACTCTTGTTCCTTCACTCAACACACTTGTGGGAATTGGGGGGCACAGCAACACAATGAGGAGTTTACATCCTGTTTCCTTTAAAGGATTGTGGGGCCGTGTGGCCACCACCAAGCCATTTATTATTAAAGACAAAGTGAGTGTTTGGGGTAGGGACCTCCTGTCCCACTGGGGACTGAGACTCAAGAGAAATTTTTAGCAAAAACCACTGATGAGCACGGTGCTGTGAAGCTCACCTGGACCTCAGGCAAACCCATCTGGGATTGATCAGTGGCCCCTTCCCATTGAAAAGCTGTCCACAGTAAAGTCTCTGGTTTGGAAACACCTGCTAAAAGGGCATGTTATCCCTACAAATAGCCCCTGGAACATCCCCACATAGTGAGAAGTGGACGCTGCTTCAAGACCTGAGAAGAATAAATGAAATCATTGAGGAGATGGACTGTTGCAGACAGGTTTGCCCCTCTCCTTACATGATCCCCAGGGGCTGGTTTTTAATGATTATTGATCTGAAGGATTGCTTTTTCAGGATCTCTTTACAATCAGAGTTTGTGTCAAGATTCTCCTTTTCCATTCCTTCCATCCACCAACAGTCACTGCTGAAAAGGCACCATAGGACCGTCCTGCCACAAGGGATGTGGAACTCCCCAACAATATGCCAATGGTACATGGCAAGGATCCTTTCACCCAAGAGAAATTTCCCCCAAGTAATGATACTGCACTACATGGATGGCCCCCGGCAGCTACAGCAAGCCTGGATAAAATGTTCCAAATAAAACATCTTCCTGGCTGCCTTAGGCAGACATCAGCTACAAAGTGATTAAATGCAAGCAAGGCCTAGGCTTAGGCTATCAGCTCTTCTGTGATTTCATTTTGATTGCAGCACTTCCTTAGCCAGAGAGAAAGAGATTTGGGAATGCTGCACAGGAATTCTGCAGGCAACTTGATTTCTACAAAGGGACCCAGCAGCAAATCCAGGTACGTAGAATATCAAAGGGGTTTTATAGGGCTGGGGTGGCTTCAGAAGTGGACCAATAAAGTTAGACACTGAAAAAATATCCAACTACTTTAAAGTTTTAGGTGAGAGTGACCAATTACTTAGAAGGAAAAAAGACCAGTTTGAACACTAAAAGATAACACGGGAGTCTACAGGGGGTGAACATTTCTCTAAGGAAGGATTTCTTATCTAAGGGGTAAGTTTCCAGGGGGGCCCTGAAGGGGTATCTCAATCATCCACAATGGATGACATCCTGATTGCCTCAGAAAAGGAGACCACTCTGGAACTTGTCACCACCGACATTTTAGAGGAGATCATAAGTCTGGTCTACAAGTAGCCAAAGATGAAGTGCAGTGATACTCCCCTTGCAGGTACCCAGGGTACAGGCTCACTGGCACACCACAGATCAGCCACCTGCAGGAGGAACTCACCACCTTACACCCTCTGCAGAAACTCAATTAACGGGGTTAGGACCCTCCCTGGAATCACAAACCAGGATTTGGCTCCTTTATTTGATTTATTAAAGGGAAACACGGACATGAACTCTCCCAGAGACTTCACACCAGATGCCAGAACCGGGTTGGATAAAGTGGCCACAGCACTGCACACTCACCAAGCCCACTGATACCACCCAGAGTCACATTTTTGATTTGCTATTTTGGGAGAACGGCCACATTTTTATGGTTCAATTTTTCAACGGAAAAAGGATTTGTCTGTCCTTTTGTTAATTTTAGAATGGATCTTCCTATCTTATCAGATGCCCAAAACAATCACTACTTGTCCTGAAATCCTTTCTCAGCTGATCATGAAATCCCAATCCCGAGTTTTAACCCTTGGCAGAAATTATTTCTCTGTTATGTTTATACTCATTACTCCCCTGTATTTAGAATTTTTACTTCAGCAATCTGAGGTTTCTCAAATTGCTTTAGCAGCTTTTATGGGACAAATCTCAGTTAATTTTCCAAAGCATAAATTACTACACCTTCCTTTGAATTTTACCCAAAAACCCCTAGATAGTCACACCTCTCTTAATGCTCTTAATATTTTTACAGATGACTCCAGTAAATTGCATAAATCAGTTATCACCTGGAAAGACCCTAACAGTGATAACTGGGAATCAGACATTGAACTTGTAGAAGGATCACCACAGATTGTGGAACTTGCAGCAGTTGTCCAAGCTTTCTCTAAATTTCTAATTCCTTTTAATTTAGTTACAGATTCCTTTTATTATGTAGGCATCGTGGAATGAGCAGAAGGTTCCCTCATCAAATTTATCACTAATGAAAACCTATATATATATTATATATAATATATATATATAAAATATATAATTTGCTCAAAATTTTCTTTTTTAAGAAAACAGCCTTATTTTGTCACCCATGTTGGTTCACGTACCAACCTACCTGGAAGTGAATTCAGGGCTGAAGGTAATGCCCATGCTGATCACCTCACCACGCCCATTCAAACCACCCTTCCAAATTTTTGGTGAACAAGTCCCATTAAGTCACTCTTTCTTTCACCAAAAAGCCCCATCCCTCATAAAATCTTTTAATCTAACTAAAGATCAGGCCCACATGATCATCAGCTCCTGTCCTGATTGCCAGCAACAATCCATTCTCTCGGGGGGAGGTGGTGTAAACCCCAGGGGACTCAATAGGTGATGGTGATCAGGAAATGACCATGACCATGAGATGACCATAAGATGATCAGGACAATGAGATGACCACATCAGGGTCACCTCAAGCCCATGGCTGTGCCATGGTCATCTCTTGTTCCAATCATCTCATGGGTCTGTGGTTGTGTCATGGTCATCCCATGGTCATCTCAGGGTTGTGTCACTCATGGCCACTCTCATCTCGTGCCATGGTCATGAGCAGGAACCTCTCTGAGGTCCCAAACCCCGATTTTGGGGCACTCAAGGACAGATGGGGACAATGAGGCCTGGCCTGATCCCTCCCCCCATCCCACTGCCCCTCCAGGAGCCTGACACAACCAAACCCTCCTGGGGACACCTCAGACATGGGACACAGAGCAGGAAATGAATCCTGAGGGCTGGAGCCAAGCGTTACTGGCAAGTCCCCATGTCAGTCCTGGTGTGCCCATCCCAATCCTGGTGTGCCCATCCCAATCCTGGTGTCCTCATCCTGTTCTTGGCATCCCTATTCTCATTCCTGGCTCCCTGACTGACAGACAGTTCCTCCTGGAGGAGGGAACCTGGATTTATTGCCCCAAGCAGGATTTATTGCCCAAAGCAGGATAATTTCACACCAGAACTAAAGCATTGGGAAAGTTTGTGATTCTTGGCTTTAAAGAAGCCAAAATGGGAAATTGATCCATTAGCAGAAGCTGTGGGTGGGTAAAAGCACGGAGAGGAGCTCTGCTGGAAAGCCTCAGTTTCCTGGGAAGAGGGAAGGAGCTAGATCCAGCTCCATGGATTGCTCAGGCAGTGATTGCTGCTGGGATGAGAGAGGGTCACAGTGTCACCCTGTCCCTGTCCCCATCCCACAGGATGGGCCTGGCTGGAGCCCATGGAGAGCAGGAGCTGCTCCAGATCCAACTGGATCCTGCCCACTCCTGCTCCATCCATCCCACCCAAACCCACTCTGGAATCCCAACCTGATCCTGTCTCATTCATCCCACACCAATCCTGGCCTGTCCACTCTTCCATCATCCATCCATCCGTCCATCATCCATCCATCCATCCATCATCCATCCATCCATCATCCATCCATCCATCCATCATCCATCCATCCATCCATCATCTATCCATCATCCCAACTGATCCTGCTCCAGAATCCAGCCCCGATCCCACTCCACGATTCCATCTGATCCTGCTCTGGATCCCTCCTCTGATCCAGAATCCCTCCCTGATTCCAATCTGTCCATCCTGTCCCAGTCCCCCTCTGGAATCCCACCCTGACCCCACTCCATACCTGCGGTCAAGCCGTTGCTCCCACATCATTTCCTGCAGAAAGAGAAGATCCATGAGATTCCAGCACGGATCACACACTGGGATTAACCCCAGGATCCATTCTGGGATCCACATGGAGGGGATCCAGAGCTGGATCCGCCACTGGTACTCACTGGGTGCCATGTTATATTCCTTCCCATCCTTCCTCCCTGTGGAAAGGCAGTGGGATCAGCGTCAGTGCTACAGGATTACCAGAACGGTGCTGGGTGGATCCGCGTCCCTTCCTGACCCCCATCCGTGTGTTACCGGATTGGCGCTTCCAGACGATGAATCCAACGAGGACAATGAGGATGATGATGGCAACAATGGACACAGCGACCACCATGGTGAGATTCCCGCCAGATGTCAGCTCTGGGAATTGTGGGATGGTGAGGAGGGGGAGGGGAATCCCCATCTGGGAATTCCAACTCCCCAATTCCCACATTCCACATTCCCAGCCTCACCCCAAGCGAAGATCCCGGGCTCCGACATTCCGGGATGCTCCACCCGGCACCGGTACTGCTCCCGCTCCTCCGGCCGCGCCTCGATCCTGGCCCAGGTGTGGAAGGTGCCGTCGCTGTTGGGAACGACCCCGCCCCACTCTGTCTCCTGATCCCGGATTTCATCCCCCTTCATCCAGTTGACCGCGATGGCCTTGGGGTAGAATCCGTACGCGTGGCAGGACAAGATCAGCATCCCGTGTTCCTCTTTTCCAGACACATGGACATCAGGGGCTCTGGAATGGGATAACAGTGAGAGACGTCCATGGAATTCCATGGGAATGGGATGGGGGTGAGAATTGCCCATGGAATTCCCTGGGAATGGGATGGAGCTGAGATCTGCACATGGAATTCTCACAAGAATGGGATGGGGGTGAGATCTGCCCATGGAATTCCCACTGGAATGGGATGGGGTTTTTAATGTGCCCATGGAATTCAATGGGAATGGAACAGGGGTGAGATCTGCCCACGGAATTCCCACAGGAAATATAGGGTTCCCAAGTCCTCCATTCCCAAATCTCACATTCCCACAGGAATTCTGCTCCCACCTTTGCGGTCCAGCTCCTTCTGCCCATATCCGACGTATCTCTGGAGCCACTCTGGGCAGATGTGCTCCAGGTAATTCGTCACCCTCTCAGCCTCATTCGTTTCACCTTCCCAGTACCTCCTGGTGACCTCAGCAGCGCTGTCGGCCGCCACCAATCTCCTGGATTCCAGGTCAAAGGAGATGAAATCCTGCCCGTCGTAGCCATCCCGGCGGGATCCACGGATGCTCCCGTCAGACAGGAGGTCACAGCCATAAACTCGCAACCTTGTGTGAAAACCTGAGGGAATTGTACCCACAGAGACTCATGGAATTGTGTCCCAGCCCCACAGATCCCCATCCCAACACCATGGATCCCATCCCAACCCATGCAGCACAAGATATCCCATACCAGCCTAATGGATCACCATCTCAGCCTCTTGGCACTCTGTGAATCCACATCCAAGCCCGATAAATCCCATTCAAGCACTATAGATCCCCACTCCAGCCCCACAGATCCCATCCCAAGCCATCCATCCACATCCCAGCCCCACAGATCCCCCCACTCACCCCTGCTCTGGTTGTACCGGTTCTGCGCACTCTCCAGGTTCCTGGCAGCCACGTGCTGTTTCCCCACGTAGATCTGGGTGTTCCCATCCCAATATTCCTGCTCTGCTCCGTCCTTCATCCAATGTGTCAGCGGCTCCATCCGGCCCCGCTCGCTGTCGTAGCGTGTGAAGGGGATCCCATCCAGGTACCCAATGGACATGAACTGGGGGATCCCCGGGCTGGGCTCTGACACTGCCACATTCAGGTAGCGCAGAGAGTGTAAAACTGGGGGGACACAGAGATTTTGGGGGCTGAGGGGTCATGGATCACTGAAAGGGGAACTAGGAGAGCTGGGAAGGGAGTGCATGGGACCCCAGTGGCCAGGAATGGTGGCTCAGGGAACTCCCAGTGTCAAGGAAAAGAGGAGACAAGGACCGGTAGAAGTGAGATAAGGGATCAAGGGAATCCCCAGTGACAAGGAAAGAGGGGTCACAAGGTGGGGAGACCTGGGATGGCTGGAATGGGGGGCTCAGGGGTCCTTGATGCAGAGGGAAAGGGGAGCTGGGGGCTGAGAAAAGCAGGAATAGGGGTCCAGGGGGTCTCAGAGTGAAAGAAAATGTAGGTCTGGAGCTGGGGAAGGCAGGATGGATGGGAAAGAGGGTGCAGGGGGAAAATTGGTACTGGATAAGGGAGTGCAGGGAGGTGCCTTCCTTTCCAGTGGAACTGGGAATTCAGGGGGGTCCCAGAGCCAAGAATCCCCCCTGGGAGCCTCCACGATACTCCAGGGACCCTCCCAGACACCCTGGGATCCCCCGCAGGACGAGCAGGTGGTGGAGATCTGGGGGGATGCAGAGATTTGGGGTGGGCAGGAAGCGGAACGGGGAGAGCCGGGAAGGGTCCAAGGTTCAAGGGAGGGACTGGGAGAGGCGGGATGGGGGATCCAGGGGGTCCCTGTGCCCAGGAAAGGGGCTCCAGGGGTCCCCGGTGTTGAGGGAAAGGGGGGGCTGGGGCTGGGAGAGGCGAACGGATCCCGGAGGCGCAGCCTGGGAAACGGGAAAGAGACCGAGGGAGTGCGGTGGGGGAGGGGACGGGGGAAAGGGGGAATTCCAGGGAGTTCATCTGAATCCCATTGAATCCCCGCTGAGACCTCCCTGAGACCCCTGGGACCCTCTGGGACCCGGTTTCGGGAAGCGCCGGGAGTGGAAAACGGGGGGACACGGAAAGTTGGGAGGTTCGGGGGGCCAAAAGGTCAAGGAAAAGGGCGGGACTCGGGTCTGGGAAACGCGGGATGACCGAAAAGGGGGTGCAGGGGGGTCCCGGTGCCCATTAATGGGGGTTCAGAGGGGTTTTTCTGCTGGGAAAGGCGATAGAGAGGCAAAAGGACCCAGAGTGAAGGTTCAGTGGTTTCTCCGTGCCCGGGAATCAAGGTTTAAAGGATTCCCAGTGCCCGGAAATGGAAGTTCAGGGGGGTCCCGGTTTCGGGGGGTCCCACTCACCTTTGGTCGCGCCCCCCGGGTCCCCCAGGAGCCCCAAGAGCAGCCCCAGCCCCAGCGCTGGAGCCATCGCGCTGCTCCGCTGCGATCCCGCTCCCAGAACTGGCCCCGCCCCCAAAACTGGTGCCGCCCCCAGAGCCGCCTCCGGCCCCGCCATTGGCGCCGCTATTCCTTGCCCGCCAATGGAAACTCAAAGTGTCAGTGACGTCACGGGTAGCTGGGTAGATCCCGCTCTCTCGGGTTGGGACGCGGAAGCGAAAGTGACCGAGGCAGCGCGGTGGGGGAGGGGACGGGGGAATTCCAGAGAATTCCTCTGGATCCCTCTGGATCCCCGCTGCGACCCCCCTGGAGCCCTCTGAGAAACACCTGGGACCCCCTGGGACCGCCCTGAAGAAAGCGCCGGGACTGGAGAACTGGGGGGACACGGAAATTTGGGAGATCTGGGGGTGCAAAGGGAGGGAAAAGGGCGGGTCTGGGGTCTGGGAAGGGCGGGATGCCCGAGAAGGGGGTACAGGGGGTCCCCATGCCGAATTAGGGGGTGCGGGGGTGTCACGGTCCGCCCAAATCATGAGCGAGTCGCGACTGGTTCTTCTATGGATCTCGGAGCGCAAAAGACACAGCAGGGGACAAAACCAGTTTACTTCTACAGAAATGCAATTTATTTAGGGCCAACCAAAATGCGATAGTGGGACAGAGAGAGAGAGAGAGAGAGAGAGAGAGAGAGAGAAAGGGGGGTCGGGATTATAGCTACCAAGACGGGCAGACGAATCCTCGTGGAGCCAGCCAATAGATGTCCGTTGCCGTCTGGGGAGATCTCAGGGGGTCTCCTTTGCGAAAGTCACTTTTATAGTCCTTTCCCAAAGCGAGTGGCTCCTGGCCAAAATGTGGGAAGATTTATGGACTATTGTATGTGGAGCTCGTTACGCGGGGGAACAGGTGGAAACAGGACGCTCAGACCACCTTTGTCGTCATGAACACACGCAGGTCAGCCCATACTGACCAGTCCATTGTCTCTCATCTGTGGGAGCTTGTTGTGTAAACTCCCCGTGACTAGTTGTCATGTGAAATCAGCCCTGGTAGGCATCACCTGCGTAACAGTCACTTGGTGTTCCTCCCAACCCTGGGCAGCGCAGGCCTCAGGCGAGGGTCGTTGGGCAGAAACAGACGAGAGGCTCGGACAGACTCTCACAGGGGACCACCTCTGGAGGTCGTCCGGGAAGGCTCTGCCGCCCTTCCGGGCGAGGATCGGCAGGGTTTGTCTCATCTGGGTCTGTGCTGCGAAGTGTTTTTTTTGTATTTTTGTTAATAAAAAAGGTTTTTTTTCCACTTTCCCCTGAAGAAAATTCTTTCCGAGCTCGGTGAAGGAAGGAATTGTAAAGGAGGTGGGGGGGGGGGGGCGCCTGTTGGAGGTCCTCTTCCCCAAATTTGTCCTAAATTTGGACACCCATTGCCAGCCTTGTTGCCCTTTTCTGGACACACTCCAGCCCCTCAATGTCCTTCCTAAATTGGGAGGACCAGAACTGGACCCAGCTTTTGAGGTGCTGCCCAACCAGTGCTGAGCACAGGGAAGAATCACTGCCCTGGTCCTGCTGGCCACACCATTCCTAATCCAGGCCAGGAGCCATTGCCCTTGTTGGCTGCCTGGCACACTGCTGGCTCATGTCCAGCCTGCTGTCCATCAGTGACCCCAGGTCTATTTCTGCCTGGCCACTGTCCAGCCACTCTGTTCCCTGCCTGTAGCACTTTAGGGGTTGTTGTGGCCAAAGTGCAGGACCTCATGGTGTTGTTAAATCTCACCTTGTTGGATTTGGGACCTGGATCTAGCCTTTCATAGTCCCTCTGCAGAGCCCTCTAGCAGATCCATGCTCCCAGTCAACTTGGCATCACCACAGTTCCATGTCACCCTGCAGTGTCACAATGGTCTCCATGATTCCATGATGCCTCCCAGTGTTCACAATGTCCGTTTTGTTCCATGGGACCCCTTGGTTTCACAAAGTCCCTTGGATCCTTGGGCCCTACAGTATCACAATAATGCCTTGGTGCCCCAAGGCCCTGCAGTGTCACAGTGGATCTTTGCTTCCATGAGGTCTCACAGTGCAGCAATGCTCTCCTGGTACCTCAGTGTCACAATGGCCTCTTGGTCCCAAGGGGCATCATGGTGTCAAACATGTTTCCTTCATTCCATGAGTACCTGAGTCCCTTGGTTCCATGGGGCTCTGCAGTGTCAGAGTGGCCTCATCATTACATGAGGTCCTGCTCTGTGACAATGCTCTGCATGGTCCCACAAGGCCCTGCACTGTCACAGTGGCCTCTTGGCTCCATGAGGCCTCTGAGTGTCACCATGAATTCCTTGGTGCTGCAGTGTCACAATGGAGCCCTGGTTATACAAGATCCTGAAGTGTCATGAGGGACCCTTGGTTCCATGGGGCAGCACGGTGTCACAATTGTTCCCTTAGTTCCAACAGTCCTTGCAGTGCAGCAATGGCCCATTTGTCCAATGGGCCCCAGGCTCTCCCAAGGCTCTCCTTGGTTCCACAGTGTCACAATGGCCCCTTGGTTCAACAAGGCCCTGCAGTGTCACAGTGGCCTCTGTGGTTCAACAAGGACCCAGAGCGTCACCATGGACTCCTTGTTTCCATGTAGCCCCACAGTGCCACAGTGGCCCCTTGGCTCTGTGGTGCCATGTTGTACACAGTGTCACTCTGGTCCTCTCAGTTCCACGAGGCCCTACAGTGTCACAATGGCCCCTTGCTTCCCCAGGGCTCTGCAGTGTCACAATCATCACAGAATCACTCAGGCTGGAAAAGACCTTTGAGAACATCAAGTTACACCTGTGACCCAACACCACTTTGTCACCCAGACCGTGGCACTCAGTGCCACATCCAGTCTATCCTGAAACACCTTCAGGTACAGTGACACACCCTCCTCTTTGGGCAGTCCAATGCAATGCCCAATCACCCTTTTATTCAAGAATATTTCCTAATGTCCAGCCTAAACCTCCCCTGGTACAGCCTAAGACTGTGTCCTCCTGTCCTGTTTCTGTTCCTTGGGAAAAGAGCCTGAGTCCCATCCGGCTGCATTCTCTGGTCAGGGAGTTGGAGAGAGTGATGAGGTCTCCCCAAGCCTCCTCTTCTCCAGGATAAAAAACCCCAGCTCCATCAGCCACTCCTCACAGGACTTGTGTTCCAGACCTCTCACCAGACTAGCCGTGTTACCCTTCTCTGAACACACATCAGCACCTCCAGGTCCCTTTTAAATTGGTAGACAAGGACCACTGCCCACTGGCCCCAAACACTGATCACACCTACTGACCACTCCACTGACCAGACCCAATGGTCACCCCACTGGCCACAATGCAATGACCACCCAAGTGACCACACCCCACTGACCTCACCCACTGACCACACCCCCACTGATCACCCCCACTGCCCACAAAGATCACACCAAGTGGCCATCCCTCACTGACCAAACCCACCAACCACACCCACTGCTCACACCCACTGACCACACCAATGACCACATCCCCTGATCAACCAACTGACAATCCTCACCCACTACCCAATTGACCACATTCACTGACCACACCCACTGACCACAGATAGTGACCACACCCACTGACCACACTCACAAGCCATCACCACTAACCACACCCCAATAACCGCAGTCCACTGAGCACACCCACTGTCTACATACCACTGTCCACACCCTTTCCCCAAAACCAGTGACCACACCCCACTGACCACACACACTGACTGCACCCACCCTTCACCCTAACTAACCACAACCAGTGACCACACCTCTCTGACCCCACCCACTATGAAGACACCAATGCCTACACAGAATAGCAACTGACCACACTGCCACTGGCCATTCTGCCACTGACAACAAACACTGACCACCTCCTACTGACCACTCCCACTGACCATGCCACTGACCACATCACTGACCACCCCCACTGATCACAACTACTGACCACACCCAGTGAACACACCCCATTGCCAAGGTACCAATGCCAACAGCCCACTGACCACACCCACTGGCCACACCCCAATGAATTCTCCCACTGACCACACCCACAGTCCACTCCTACTGACCACAATCCACTGGCCACCCAACTAACCACACCATGACTAGCCACACCCATTGATCACATCCACTGACCACCCCAATGACCATGCCCACTGACTGTATGCACTGACCACACAACACTGACCACCCCCAGTAACTGCAAAAACTGGCCACATCCACTGACCTCACCAACTGACCATATCCACTGACCACCTCAATGATCACACACACTGACCACGTCCACTGACCACCCTCACTGACTACACCTACTTCCAGGCCACCAATGCCCACACCCCACTGCCCACTCCTGCTGATGGTACCCACTGACCAAACACAATGACCACCCCACTGACCCAACCATATGGTCCTGAGAAATGACCACACCCACTGACCACAACCACTGACCATACCCTTGTCCCACACACCACTGTCCACCTCCCACAGACCACCCCCACTGACCACATTCTCTGACCACTCTACCACTGACCACAACCACTGACTACCCTTAATGACCACACCCTTTGACCACACCCCACTGATCACTGCCACTGACTGCACCCATTGACCACTACCCATGGCCACACCAACTGACTACCCAACTGACCACACCCAGTTACCAAGCCCCACCGACCTCCCAACTGACCACATCCACTGACTATAGCCACTGATCACATCCCACTGCCCACACACAATGACAACACCCACTGACCACAACCACTGACCACACCCACTGAGAACCCAACTGACTTCACCACCACTGATCACAACCACTGACCATAAATCACTGACCACATAGACTGGCTGCACCCTTTGCCAAAATGCTCACACCCCACTAACCACACCCACTGAGTACATCCCACTTACCACCCAACAGATCATACTTCCACTGAGCACACCCACTGAACGCATCCATTCAGCCCATCCACTGACCACACCCCAATGACCACCCAAATGACCACACTCCCACTGACCACACCGACTGACCACCCAAATCAGCACACCCCCATTGACCACAACCACTGACCACACCCAATGACCACACCCAGTGACCACACCCACTGGCCACACCTCACCAGCCACTTACACTGACCACAGCTATTGGCCATACTCACTTCCTATTCCAATGAGCATAACCACTGACCACACTTCACTCCCCTCCTTAATGACCACACTTACTGGCAACACCCACCAACCACACCTCACTGACCACTGCAATGACCATGGCCCACTGACATCACTGACTGTCCAAACCCATGGACAATACCCCAGTGACCAAACCACTGACTGCATCCCCACTGACCACATCCCCACTGACCACCCCCACTGACCACATCCCACTGACCACCTAACTGAACACTCCAACTGACCACACATATTGCATCAATTCAGGTTGTGGTAGGAGAGAGAGATCACATAAACCCTCAGTGATCCATATGACAAAAGCCTTCTTTATTGTTTCGGAGCCTTCTTAATCGAGGGTTATCCCAGATAAACACATGTGATTGGTTGGGGTCTTAACACAACTATTTCCCTGGCCAATGATGCATCTGCACTTAGGGTTTAATGCATTGGCTGGGATCCTTTGTATGTGTTCAAATCCATCCGATCATCTCTCACCCAGGGACCCTGTTACTACTAGGCTGCTGTGATGGTTTGTAAAGATTCCCTGAAATTATTCTCAGCCAGGACCTGGGCAGCCTTCCATGGACCTGACAAGGGCCAGTTGGTGTCTGATTTTTAATATTTAAACACTGTTACACTAACGCAGGCCAGGGGTTTATGCACAGAATCACGAAGGGGACAGGACTGCGGTGGAATGTCTCTCAAGCTGCTTTATTATTTTTTCTTTCCTCCCAAGCATCAGTGTCATTATAAGGCAGCTCATGCTCTCAGCAACAGCCACAGAAAAGTGATGTTACAATGCACTTTGAAAGTTTTTTGACCAATCACAAAAAGCAAAAGCATGATGACAATAGTTTCATCCAACCACTATAAGCGCATGTACCTTTGGTTAAAACAATACTTGCTTATTTTGAATACAATACTTACTTGTAAGCCTTAAAATACAAAGCACAGAGCTCCATTATTAAGCTTAGACCTTCCTAATATCTTGCTAGATATACTTTTCTGCATCTTACAGAGTTATTCTAGCCAAGCGTTACTACACAGACCATTCCTCTTTTTGTCCTTGCTTTCTACATGTCAAATAATTTTTCTGCTTACATGCCTTCTGCTTTCTGCTTAGCTCTAATTGCACTTCTGTTGTCTCTGAGGCCTGCTTTTTTGCAGCTTTCCCACAACTTTCTGATTTTAAAGATTCCCACATTACACCAAAGAGAAAGGTTCTTTGTGAAACATGTAAAGGTGAAATAACGCTGAGAAAGTTCTCTTTTGCTTCTGGCCTCAGTACAGGTAACACCGGCCCAGGTCCCTCCACGCAGCCCACAGGCCTGGCCGGGTCTGGGCCAGGGCCGGGCTCTGACTCTGGGCCCCGTTTTCAGCAGGGTCCCAATAGAAACGCAGCTGCCAAGATCTTAGATCCCCCCCTGGCACAGCCAGGGAGCCCATGGCTCAGTAGAGCACCAAGCTGACATTCAAACCCTGCCCTGCCCTGGTCTGCGGGGCCTTTTTCCCACCGGGAGAGCGGCTCCAGGTGGCCGGGCCCTCCTGAGCAGCGCAGCCTGGGGCAGACACAGCTGGGCCCGTCCTGGCAAGGGACTCACCCTTCACTGCCGGACAGGGGAAGGGAAACCCATCCGCCCGCAGCTGGAATTGAATGCAGCAAACACCAGAAAACAGCCATGCAGCCAGAACAACCACCACCTCTCTCTGGCTGGGCCCATACGATCCCATCCCAGTCCCAGCTGGTCTGAAATGCTCCATCCTAATTTCTCCAGCCACTGCCTGAGTGAGATATTAACTCTTTCATTGCCCAGAATGAGACTCGCAGACACTTTGTTCCCTGTCCTGAATGAAAGAAAAGGACCAAGATGAAGACATGCACAGAAACAGTATAAAAACACTGAGGTCAGACAAAAGGAAGAGTCCAGCCCCAGATGAGGCAAAGAGGAGAGTCATGTACTGAAATTTCTCTTTTTTAAGCTATGGAGAAGAGACTCATTTCCCTATAGCACATAGAGATTACAGGTTTAATTGTAGATATGAGCAGAGGCATTTGTGCTGAAATGAGCACATGTTGAAACAGTTGGGATCCCATAAGTTTGAATAAAGAAGAGAGATGAAGATCCCTGCTACCCCCCAGCAAAGAGTAGAAGAAAGACCTCTGTTTTCAAAGATGAAGATAGCTTTTGTTTGAACTGTTATAATGCTTAAAGTGTGCCCCATAAGTTGATATGGTCCTCAATAATGTTATGGGAAACCTATTTAGCAAGAAAGGGATTTTTACATAGTGATGTTGCAATATATGAATATAATGTAATTCGTGTAAGAATTATACAGTACTGTAGAATAAGCAATGTTTGTAGGAGCAAAATAATAAAGCTCAAAATGGACCACAAACAATAGGGACACAGATTGCTTGATCATATCATTATAACATCCAACAAAATCAGGACAGCCCAAATTAACAACTTAATGGACCTAGCTGTTGATGCTTGGCTAGCAAGTAATGGACATGGCTCACCTGAGGCCTTATTAACAGGCCATGAAAATGGCTCGTCTGAGGATTCAGGGCAAGAATCTAGCTGCTAAACTGCATGTATTAGGAAGGTCTGGCTATAGCAGCCTATTCATAAAACTGATACTACTGCAGCTAGAGGATGTGTGAGAAGGAAGAGATGGTTAGTTTGTTGCTATATGGAGGACAGATGCAGTAGGTTTGATGCTAAAAAGCATGTATACAGACATAGCAGAAAAAGTAGAAGGAGTGGTCATCTCACTCTTGCAAGAGCCAATAGTAGGAGAGGCGTATGTACCTCAAACCAATGAAATTATGCCAAATATGCTTAGTCATTGTATTTTGGATTATAAATAATTCCATTTATTGCCTTCAATAAATGGAACTATGCTTTATCAATCATATTGATTGGTTGCATATTTCCCTCGCCAAACTTCCCCCACATATATCTACTCCTTTCGCGTGAAAAAATCTTGCCAACTGGTAGGGATTGCTAGAGACAAAGTTTTCAAACCAGTCCTCAGTATGATTAGCCCAATGTCCCTATTTAAATCCATGTATGCTTTTATTAGAAGGAGTGAACTATTCTAACTCCCCTGCCGACTACGTTTTTTTTTTTTTTAGTAGCTCTTCAGGCAAATCCTGTATGTCATTCCAAGTCTTTGTTATCAAATGTGTAAAGTGATGTTGCTGCAGTAGCAGCACCCTGAGTTCAGTGGGAACAACTCCAGAGCACTTGGTGCCACAGCAGTGGGCACAGTGAGAGACTCGCCTCCACTGCCACGGTCATCCAGCCACGGGGAGAGCAGCTGCTGGGACTGCCCCCATTCTGCCGACAGCAGTCTGCCCCCAACATGTGGAGTGTGTCGCCATGATTTTGGCAGAACGTGGAAAATGCATTGTTTGAAGGTATTTTTACATTGTCTAACATCACCTGACTAGAGCAGTTTGGTAGGCATGACGCCCTGTGGGCAGGGCCATGTCAGGGATGGGTGGCTGTCACTTGTACTGACAGTGTCATTTTTCCAGGCAGGCTCTTGATACAGCTGCAGGGGAAGGCATCAGCTGCTGAATCAGGCCCAGGGAGGAGCAGCAGCAGCAGCACATTGAGGAGACCCTCATCTGCAAAGAGCCCCTCACCCCCTTTGCTCCCCCATGGCAGCACAAGATGATTCCACTGCAGGTGCAGGGCTGCAGCAGACTGGAGACTCCTTCAGGCAGGACTTGCTGCAACCTTGTTCCTGCAGCTGTGCTGAGAGGATGTTGGCTGCAGCAGGGGTGTCCATGCCCAGGAATGCTGCTTGGCTCAGGGAGGCAGAGTGTGCACAAAAGCTGCATTCAAAGCACTGATCGTGAGCCCCCTGAGTTGCTGGCAAGTGCAGCAGCTCTTCTTCATTCCGTGCAAGTGAGAGCCCAGCCCTGGAGCCTGTCCCTGGGAACAGGGAAACTGTTGGGGATGAGGAAATAGATGTGAAGGATTTAAGGCCTCTTCCTTTGTTTAGATAACACCAAATGCCACAAATACCAAGGAGCTAACAGACATCCTGTTCCAAGTATGTGAGGAAATGTTTAGAGATAAGGTTTGTAGATAAGAAAGCCATAAAATATTGTAATAGTGCAATTCCTATAGGTTGCATGCAAATATTAGGAAATTAGTATTTTGTAGTAGATTGGTTAATGGAAATTAGAATATTCAACATAGAAGAATACTTATTGTATTATAAATGGGAAATGGCTCTCTTACCCTCTCTCTTATTCTCTCTATGCTCTATTCTCTCTACTCTCTTATTCTCTCTTACACTCACTCCCTCATATACCCATGCCCTTACAATAAACTACAAACTTCATGACCAGAATATAGCGAGCTCCTGAGTCTGTCCTGATGACCATCCACCCGACTTTAACCCCCACAGATAACACTCTGAGTATTGTTCTGAATTTTCAGGGACAGTCAAAATGAGAATCATTTTGAGGCTGGTGTTGCAGTGTTGGGTTTGGGTGTGTCTGCAGGAAAGAAAGCAAGAATAAATCCCTGCCATAATGAAGGAGAACCATTGCATGGCCAATTTCCACCCGACAGACACACTGATCATATTGGCCCACTAAATACTGGGGGAAGTGAATGAAGAATGAAAAGCTTCTTTGAGGAGATAGGAGAGATGAGACTTGAAGAAATAATTTTGCTGAAGCAGGTAAAGGGATCAGACCCACTGGTCCCTTGGCTCATGCTCAGTTCTGCCAAATCAAGCATGATCAGTTTTAACCACTCTGTTGGAGAGTATTTCAGAAGAACCTGCCCCATGGTATTTCCATCCAGAAAATTTGGAATTGTCAGGAAGTGCAAAGATCAGAAATATTTTGAGGCAAATCCTGTTTATGTTGTGTTTCAGTGTCTCTGAAATAAAGAAAGCAGGGAATAAACCCCTGAAGCAACAAAGCAGAGCAAAGGTGGAACGTTTGGATGGTCAGTTTGTTCCCTAATGATATCGGCCAACTGAATTCAGGGGTCATATCCTGGGAAGTGCAAAGCTTCTTTTACTTCCAACACTTGGTTGTGTCCCAGCACTTTATTTGTTATGAACAGAAATAAACAAAATCCTCAGCCAACAAACTGCAGCCCAGAACTGAGTGTGAATGACAGAAATGAAGGCCTTGAAAAGTAGCTTTCAAAAGCATCAGCTTTCTAGACAGTGTCAAACCCTCAGTCTGGCAGGGCCCAGGGCTGGCTGCCCTTGAGAAGGGAAGGGGATGGAGCTGGGGTGGGGGTTCTGTGGCCATGGAAACGAGAGAACCAGGGGCGAGCGCATCACAAAGGGGCAGCCCCGCGCTGGGGCTGGGAAGGTTGTGGGTGACACGGACACAGCGGCTGGAGACGCAGCAGGTGACACGTCTGACTCTGCTGTCTGTGCCCAATGCTGGCCATTGGAGTCACCCCACCTTGTTCTAGGGCTGGGGACCAGCTCTTGTCACTGTCTATCCCAGACAGTTCCCAAATTCAACCGAGATACTTCTGTGAGACACAAACACGGGTTCAAACATGGATTCTACTGGAAAACAAAGGCCACAGAAGGCAAAGGTGAGGATAGAAAGGAGCTGAAAGGCCTGTGCCTAATGGAGAAAAATCCCACCAGTGTTCAGGGAAAATTGGTCCATGGTGGTCAGTGCTGGCCCTGTGTCAGAGTTGGTGGTTGAGAGCTACAGTTGATCCTGCAAGGACACCCATAGCTCAAAACATTCTGTCATTAGTTTGCTCTCCTTTCTCCTTTTACACAGTAGCCAAATCACTCATACTGTCAGTGGGGTCAAGGACTGTGGCCACAGATGACCACAAATTGAACATGGTCAGGAGATGCAAGTCCTGTTCCTTTCTTTGCCATTGTTATAAGTGGGTATTGGATGTGTTCAATTTTGTCCAATTAATCAAACCACAAAGCTAAATTTAGCAGTAATTTATTATAGCAATTGTATATAAATGAATACAATTAAAATATATGAGTTATATAAATTTGAATAATTACAAAATCTAGCAGCAATTCAAGTATAATAGGGTTCGGTTGAATAAATCATAACCAAAACTGACCGGGGATCCCTGACCGGGGGTTTGGGCAGGGCCATTCCTCACACTTTACCAAATCAGCCAAGCTAAAATCTCACTTAATACTCTTTACTAATGCATATTAATATAGAATCTTCTAGAAAGCTCCTCCTTGTTTCTATTCCTAAAATCTCCGTCACTATGTTGTGTTGCCATGCGTCACCAGTGGTTGGGGGTCTCTCCTACTTTCGGGGTCTTGTTTCCGATGAAGGCTCTGGGTCTTCCTCAGTGTTCGCTGTGTGACCTCTCAGGTAGCACAGGCGCACTCAAGTTATATAAATAAATATATGTTCCCAAAACAGGCCTTAGTCCAGTGTCCAGTGGTTTGGAATCATGCTAATTTGGCTCCATTCAAGGTCAAAAACCTGTTTCTAGACACTTGTTCTTAGACCTGTACCCTTCTCATCCTGCCTCCCACCAAACATCTGGACGGACGATATTTTTCTGCTTTGTTTAACCATTTCCTTTTGTTTTGTTTTTTTTTTTTTCTTTTTAAGCAATTAAATACAATTTTTGATTAATTATAATGCTACAATTTTGCCAATATTGTTACAATTTATTTAGCGTATATCACATATATAACAATCCCCCATTTATCTTTTTATCATATCGACTTGTGCTTTAAAAAGCTGCATTTTGGTATTCCTCATATTCCCAAACTACTCTGATTTTTATATTTCTTTTAACTAGCTCCTAATTTCACTTCTATGGCAATTTCTTGCATCAAATCTACAAAAAGGTTTTTATTTGAAGTTGGCAAATCCAGTCACTATAGTGCTGTTTTAATTGTTTACATAGCTTATTTAGTTCTTTAACTATTTCCCTCTGATCTTTTCTTTATCCCTTTTTATTTCTTTTTGTTTTCCAACTATATTTTTAAAATTGGGTTCTTTTTCATTCTCATCTTTTTCAAAGCAGAAGAAATTTTCAAATTTTGGACAAAGTCGATCACTATTTGGATAAGGAGTTTGCCCATTGAATCCCAAATTCTTCCTTACCCAATATAATTTTTGATTCTTGACACGAATTTCCAAGAAACTGCTGTGATCATAACAAGCAGCACTAACACAGGGATGTGCCACAAAGATTGATTCCCTTTTATCACTGATCAGCATGGAGTGATTGCATTTGTTATAGGGATTGGGAATATTTTGTTTCTCTCTTGCTGGCTCTTGTGCTGCTTGTCCCAGACTCTGCCATGCAGTCTTGTGGGTTTGACCAGCTGCCAGGAGTGAGCCCATTGAAAATCCTCAGGACTTTTAACTTTCTCCCTTTTTCTCAAAGCCCCTTGGGTTGCAGCCAAGGGGTCGAGATGTCAATCTTCTCAGTAGCAAAGTTTTTTTATCCTGGGATTTGTTTGGCACCCTTGACCTCATAAAGTTCATATGAGCCATTTTAACTTTTTCTGTTCCAAAGATAGAACAAGTTATTATAGTTTTGCAGCACTGTCCTGTCTTATTTCTTTCCCTAATGTGATCAGTTATTCTTTTGTCTTAATCCACTGAAGCTCTGGAGATATGCCAACTACAACAAAATTTATTTTCATATACAGTTCAGTTAACAGTTCTAAAAAAAATTATTAAAATATCTTTCTAAAGTTAACTGTTCATGTACACAACTTTAACAAACTAAACAAATCTATTGTTTTTCTTTTTCTTTTCCTACTTTAGTTACTTTCCACTACAACTTAAAACAACGGGTATAAGCAACACAAATGCTTTAAGTCATAGTTAGTACATTTCTAGTGTGTTAATTGTTTTTGGACCCTCTTAATAACAGGTGTTACCAGTTTCTTTGTCTGCAGTTGCAGTTCCTTAAATCAATCAGTTGGTATTGACTGCTGGAGGCTTCTGAGGAACTTTTCAACTCACCTGGGCCATTTTCATTGATCAAGGAGGTGTCCAATTTTTTCACATCGGTGCTGTTCTTCCTCCATGCTCAATGAGGTTGTAGTCCACAGCTAATTCAGGCTGTCTAAATTTTAATCATGCACCTCTCAAAACAATCTTAAATTGTTATTGAAACAATTACGCTATAAAATAACATTTTTCAACATATATATAAAAGGTACATCCCCCTTTGGTTCCAAGGTCCAGTGGTTTAATGCCAATTTCATATAAACTGTAGTCTTTAGGCACCAAATACCCTTTTTAGCCTTATCGTGAATTTATTGCAATCTTTATATGTTTTTAAACCCAGGTGAAAATGTTTTAATCATTTTTAAAGTTCTTTTTCATTTTACTTTTTGGTCCCCTAGTGTCAAAATAATTTTCCAGTCTTTATTTTGTATCAGTCCTTTTACCCATGAAGCATGAGTTCTGCTTTTTTCCTGCTGTTCAAACTGCTGCATCTGTGGTTAAAATATTAGACATGGTCTCCCTCCCCTCCCAGTCGGGGCTCTAAATTTTCTTCTCTCTTGCATTTTTACCAACACATACTGTCCTGGTCGGATAGAATGCATTGGAAAATCAAGAGAAGTTGTTTGAGCTAAAATGCCTCTCTCTCTTAATTCTCTTAAATTGTTTGCAATGGTTATAATATACCCCTGTTTCAGCAGCAGCCTGAGCCACAGAAAATGCTTTTACTTACTGAATTATGATATACTATAACTGGCAAATATTTCCACTTGTCTATTTTGGATAATTCGGTAAAATCAACTTGATTTTTTTTTTTTTCCTTTTTCAAACAGCCTATGGGCTGTTTGACTGCCTCTGAAG
>NW_027636049.1:0-75000 GCF_903797595.1 Erithacus rubecula | reverse complement strand
CTAATTCCCCCCAGCCCAGTGTGTGAGTGTAATCGAGAGCCAGAGTGGGATTGTGCCCGTGTGTTCCCCAGCAGCTGTGGCAGTGCAGGCACAGAAAGCAGCAAAGCTGCAGCAGGGGCAGCAAGGATTGGCCCCAGTGATGGAGATGCCCAAGGAGGGTGCCCAGGCAGAGGATTTGAGCAGAGGATGTGTGGGCAGGCCCAGGGGCTTCCCCCGCTGTGCAGCCCTGGCTGCTGCTGCCTTGCCTTCAGTGCAGCTCAGTGGGGCCTCCCGTGCTGGTGCTGCAGCTGGGAAGAGCAAATCTGCGGGGCTGGAGAGCCCCTGAGGCCAGGGTGAGGGGTCCCCCCGTGCTGAGCTGTGCTGGGGCTGTTTCTGTGCTCAGGGACACTTGGGATGGGCCATCAGTGGCACTTGGCCACCAGTGGTGCTTCTGTGCATTCCTCAGGCAGAGTGTAAGTCTTGGTCTAATTCCCTTCCCTTAATCACAGCATGTCTTGGAATTCTTTTCCCTTCTCTTGCCCTTGCAGACCCATCCATGAACACATTTTGTCCCTCAGGCCAGGGAATGTCTCCTCAATCTCTCCTGTCCTGGCTCTGGAGCTCTGTCACTGGAATGCAGCCATGGGTTTGTTCCCAGCCCCTGTGCAGGCTGTTCAAACAGGAGGCTGGTTCAACCCTTCCCCTGTCCTCAATTCTAAATCCTCCTGTGCCACTGAACAAGTGTCATTCTGTAATCACTGAGCACTGCTCATCCATGTAGAGGCTCCTTTGGTTATCAGAGCTTTAACTTGGTGCCAGACTTGAACAACAGCAGATCTTCCTGCCATCAGTTTTTGGGCCTCAGGTGCCATTAAAGTTGTGGCTGCACAATTCTGCAGACAGTGAGGCCACTCTGGCCACTGGGTTAAACATTTTAGCACAAGAATTCCTTTGGCATGACCTTGTGTAGCATCCACATTTTAAAAAACAAGGTTCCCTTTCTTGGTAAATATTTAAAGGTTTAATAAAAGACAACAGGAGACAAACAATAAAGGAAAAGATGATAACAGCTGGGGGCTTCTTCTTCAGGCAAGGGCACACCCTAACTCAGAAAACACTTCTTTAAATGCATCAACCTTTTGCATATTCTTAAGTCTTCATGCATTATTCAAAAACGTTCCCCCCCCAACCTAATAATCAAACTTTTTTCCTTCCCTGGGGGTCTGGATTTCCATAATCCAAGAATGTGAAGAATTTCCTTATTATCTTTTCTACCATTTTCTTAGTTACGTGAACAAAAGCTTTTTACATCATCATGTTATAGTCCAAGAAAAAATTATTTCTCACCCTACTATTTTTAAGTTTTGTTAATAGCAAAACTAAAGGAAACAATATTCATACAGCAAAGTTTTCCAACATTATACAGGTAGCATTCATTTTAATATTTTCCAAAAGCCAAAAATGTAATATGTCATACAACACGCATACAATTCAAACCTTCTTCCTGAGTCATGGCTGGGACACCAATCATTTTGGTTTTAAAGTTTTGCCATTTTTCATATCCATACCACAACACTGAGGCTGTCTGGGTTTAAAAAGTCTTACAATGTTTTGGCTTGCAGAGGGACTCCTCAATCTTTGTCCTGCAATTCCCTATTAATCCTCAGAATTGCTACAGCTCCATATTAATGCTGAGTAACATTAATTCTGAGATTCCCTGGTCCTGCTCTTGGTCAATACACCACAAAATTCCATGAAACTATGTCCTAAATATTTAATCTTTTTCTCCACCATTTGTGATTTTTTTTCCCAATACTCAAAAATGCTTTTTAGACTGAACATTCAGCCATTTCACAGAGGCTTCTTCTATCCTTCCTTCCTGTCCTCCTGATTGGAGCAAGTCATCCACATCCTGCATTAACCCAGTCCATGGGGCGGGGTAAATTCTTGTGATATTTTCTGCAGGGCTTGCCCCAATAAGGCTGGTGCTTCCCTGCATCCCTGCAGAAGGACCATCCATGTCTTTACCATTTTCCCTTCTGCCTCTTGTTCCCACTCAAAGGCAAAATGCAGTTTACCATGCTGTGTGAGTGGGCATCCCCAGAAAACACCTTTGACATCAAGCACTGACTGGTGTCAGTGTGAGGAGGGAACCTGGTTCAGGATGGTGTAAGGATCTGAGACTGTGGGCTGCCTGGGTTTAATAATCTCATTTATTCTTCTTAGGTCCTGCACCATTCTATCGATTCCATCTGATTTCTTGACTGGCAGGATAGGAGCATTATGGGCAGAGATGCCAGGCTCCAAAAGCCCTGCCTTTAGCAGGGACTCAGTGACAGCCTGTGAGCCCTTCCTTCCCTGCCCTGGAACAGGGTATTGCTTTTAGACACCACTTGTCCTTGTTACTTCTACAGACTTTGCAGAAGCTTCATATCTAATTTTCCCTCTTTTCCTGGAGCTGCCCACACTTCTGGTTCACTTCAGCATAGGCCTTGCCAGACATTTGCCAGGCAAAGACACAACTTTTTATCACCTTTACAATACTCATTTGCATTCCCAAAATAGCCATGAAATCCTTTCTGAGTAAATTGCAATCAGGATTAGGAGCAAATAGGAGCTCATGCATTTCAAACCCATCCCCCACATCTTCTAACAGTGGGTGAATAAAACACACCAGCTCAACTTTCCCACTTATCCCCTGAATACTGCTGTCTAAATCCCTTCTGGATTTCCCTTATTGTCCCCCCGGGTGCCCATGTCCTTGATTACCTCTGGGAGAATGTGCAAACTCCCTCAACATGCTCCCAAGGGTCCCTTCAGAGATATTTTGGGATCATCATCCCTTTTGCCAGAAGCCCTTCCTGGCTTTCCCTTTCTCCCCTCCATGGGTGCCCTGCCATGTTTAGTCCCCGAGGATCCCACTGCACTCACTGATGAGATTTTCAGTGCTCTCTGGCTGCCGACTCTTCCCTGCCCCCCCGATCTGTCACTCATCTGTCTCCTGGTCACTCTCGGGTGCCCAATCCATGCCCGGTGTCCCAAGGGAGCCGATCCCCCAAACTGGGTGCGGCACCTTCAGCTCCACTCGCTGCCCGCGCCCCGGATGGGGCAAGGAATTCCGGCCGAGCCCCGAGGTGTGTGGAAAACTTTACCAGAGATTTCTATCCACAAGGAAGGCAGAGGAGTCCTGTAAAAGCAATTTCATTCACAGAAGAAGAGGGAGAGGCCATGGGTCATTTCCCATGGGGTCTCTGCAGTTGCCAAGGCCGGGCCCCCCGCGCTGCCGGGCGGGAGCGGCTGCAGTGGGGAGCGAGTGCGGGCGGGAGCGGCCGAGAGCCCAGCGCTGCCCCAGCCCGAGCTGCCCCAGCTCCATCCCTGCCCTGCGCTGGGATGCTGCGGGTCTGGGGGGAAGAGGGAGCCGGCAGTGGGTGCTGGGGCTGGGGGCAGCAGGAGAAGGGGAGGAGAAGCAGGGCTGAAGAACAAAATGGTCAAAGGATGCACGTGGGAGGAGAAAGTGGGATTGTGCAGAAAGAGGAATAGTAGGAGGAAGAGGAGTGTGAGGGAGACGACACAGGAGGTGAAGGAGCAGGAACAGGAAGCAGCACAAGATTTCACCTCTCCCTGTATCTGCAGCCTCTCCCCCAGCCCCAGGAGCATTTCACCCACCAAATGCAGCAGATGACTGTAGAGGGGGGATCCACAATTTTCACAGGGGTGAACCTTGCTGTTTCTCAGCTTTATTGGGCTAAATGTTGGTGCGTTGGTTTTTTGCAGGGTCTGAAACTTTACATTTCGGAGGGGATTTTGGCTCAGTCTTGCTGTTTTGGTAGTTTTTGATCTGTGTCTTGATGTTTGGGTAACTTCTGATTGTAATCTTGGTATTTTGGAGCTCCCTATAGACACAAGATTCCTGAGATGAACTTGGGCAAGGAGGAACCCCCAGCCCAGGCCCTCTCCTCTTGCTTTTTCTCCCAAACCAGGATTTTTCATTTCCAAGACGTGGGTGAATGGAACAGGAGTAAAAGTCCTGGAGAGGCCTTATGAGGAGGAGCTACAAACCCAAGACAGGGAGCTGCAAGGAGGAAAGACCCTCCCTAAGCCAGGGAGGTGGTCAGAGATTCAGGCAGAGCTCAGAGCTGGTGGAGAAGCCTCGTGGAGGGGAGAAGCCCCACAAGTGCTTGGAATGTGGGAAGGGTTTCAGCCACAGGTACATGCTGATCAAACACCAGATGATCCACACTGGGGAGAAGCCCTGTGAGTGTGAGTGTGGGAAACGTGGGAAGAGCTTCAGTGACATCTCCCACCTGATGCAGCACCAGGTGATCCACACTGGGGAACGGCCCTACATCTGCTTGGAATGTGGGAAGAGCTTTGGGTTGCTCTTCAACCTGAGAAGCCACCAGCACATCCACACCTGGGAGAGGCCCTACGAGTGTCCTGTGTGTGGGAAGAGCTTCTCACACAGCTCTCATTTGACCCAACACCAACGGAGGCACCACTAAGAGAAGCCGTGTGAGTGCCCCGAGTGTGGGCAGAGCTTCGTGCTCTGCTCCAGCTCCATCCCCCATGGGAGGATCGGTGTTGGATGATCCCCAGTGCCCTGTTGGGCAGAGCCCTGGTGATCCGTGCTCCTGGTGATCCCCGAGGGGTGAGGGGGTGTTTGAGAGATTTCTCTCCCTTCTCCTTGTCCTGCTGTGATTTGGTTGCTAATAAATTCCCTCCCTGTGCCCAGGCTGGGTCTGTTGTTCCCGTTCGCTGCTCGGGGCGGGATCTCTCCTGTTCTTCTCTCACCTCCCGGGCCTCTCCTCAGCCAATCAGACAATGCGATGAAGAAGATCCAGCCAATCAGAGAGCGCAGCTCTGATGACTCACCGGTTGCCGGGCAGACCCGCAGCACCCGGTGTTCCCCACCTGGACCCGCCCTCCCCGCGCAACCACGATCCCCCCGCGGGGTCCCCCCAAGTCCCTCCCCAGTCCCGCCCCACAATAAACGGGACTGGGTCTAACTCGGAAGCTCTACTGGGAACACCGGGAGCTGCCGGGGAGAGCAAAGTGGGGCTGGGGGAGGACACACACCACCCCCAAATTAGCGTGGGGATGGAGCAAGAGTCCGGGCTTGGGCTGAGGCCACGAGGAGGGGGATGCAGCCACTGCTGGGTCAGGAGCTCTCTGGGCAGACGAAAACTGGTGACAGCAAGGCAGGGGTCCCCAGGGGGACCATACACGCTCTGGAGAAGGGAGAACACGAACCCCCGAGAACCTCCGCTCACCCTGTTGCACAGGTAAAAGCCAAACCCCAGCACCAGGAAGATGAAGCCCATCACAAAGCTCCCGATCCCCATCTGCACCTTGCTGTGGACGGTGTATGGCGGCATCTCTGGGGGTCCACAGAGGTCAGAACCCCCCAAAACCTCTCACAGACACCCCAAGCACCTCTAAGCACATCCAATCACCTCCAGCCCCCTTAAGCCCTCCAAAAGCTCCTCCCAATCTCTTCTCAGCTTCTGCAGGACCCACCAAAACTTTTCCTGTCCCTCTCACAATCCTATAACCCCCTCCCAGTTGCCCCTCACCATCCCAGGACTCACAAACCGTCTCCCAGTCCCTTCCCAGGCCCACCAAGATTCACCAAAACCCTCCCAGTCTTTTTCAGTGCACAACCAACCTCATTGCAAACCCTGGTTTTCAATCCTTGATCTTTTTCCATCCCCTTCAGACTCAGTCCAATCCCTCCCAGTTATACCCAGCACTCACCAAACTCCCTTCCAGTGCCCACCAGGACCTACAGAACCCCATCCCACCCTCCCCACCATCTTCCAAATCCCTTCTCAGCCATTCTAGACCTTCAAAGCCCTCTCCCAGTATAAACCAGCCTATCTCAAACTCCCTCCCAGTTCCTCCCAGCACACCCCAACCCCTCTCCCAGTCCCCCCAGTTCCTCCCCCACTCCCCCCACACTGTGGGGTCCAGGCTGTGCCCCAGTGCCGGCTCAGGGGGGGCTCCAGGCTGACGTGCTCCACCTGGCAGCTGGAGGTGACCCCACACTTGGGGACATTCCCAGCAGCACCAGGAGCTGTTAAAAATCCAATCCCCACTGGGGACCAGGTCAGTGGCCACCACGTGCCCCAGAGCTCCTGCTGGCCCTGGAACCACCTCAGCTGGATCTGGGCAGGGTAGAAATCCATCACAGAGCAGAGCAGGCAGTCAGGACCAGGCTGGGAGCTCGAGGGCCACAGCGAGATGGACACACTGGGGGGCACTGGGAGACAGTGGGGACACACTGGGATCAGCTGTGGGGAACTGGGAGAGATGGAAGAGGGCTGGTGTGGCACTGAGAGGGACTGGGAATGAAATTGGAGAGAGTGGGGGAACACTGGGAGAGAGTAGAGTGGGTTGGGGCAATGGGAGAGAGGGTGGAGGTTTGGGATTGAACTGAAAAGCATTTGGAATGGACTGGAGGGACTGGGAAGGCACTGGGAGAGAGGGTGGAGGTCTGGGAGTGGAGCTAGGAGGACTGGGAGTGCACTGGGAATGGAATGGCTGTGGAATGAGAGGAATTGGAAGGGACTCTGGTGCCACTGGGAGGGACTGTGAGGACACTGGTAGAGACTGGGATAGACTGGGAGAGCCACCGGAGTCACTCGGGCTGAGGCACCAGGAGGCCACAGGGATAGGATCTTAGTTTGAGAGAGGATTTTAAAGAGGGCACTCTGGAGTGTTGCCTCCTCTGCACAGTTCCCATAATCCCTTTCCACCAATAGGAAATTAATATTAATAGATAAAAGAGGAAAAAAAACTCCCAACATTTTATTAAATAACAGTAAGCCCACGAGGCAAGAAAAAAAAAAAAAAAGGAAATAATTTTAGATATTAAATTGTCAGACCTTACCCCACACACACACCTGGGACAAAAGACCCAAAATGCCAAAAAAGAGAAATCCCCGCACACAACACACGGTACAGGCGACACCAGCTCCTCCCCAAGAGGAAAAACCACCCAGGGGGAATCCCGAAGGAGATGAGAGCCCGGGGCTCGCCCAGCCCTGGACTCCTCCCCAGCTGAGCTGTGCGGGCACGGCCCCGGCAGGAGAAGCAGCTGGAGCCTCGGGCTGTTTTCTGTCCCGGCTCAGCCCGGCTCACAGCGGCTCTGGCTGCAGCAGCCCCGCTCTGCTCCTGCTGCACGGAGCCCCCGGGCTGCCACAGAGCAGCTGCTCACTCACCTCCAGGCACAGCAAGGGATCACCACTGCAGCCTCCTCAAATAAAAAAAACAAAAAGAAAAATCCTCCCCTTGCCTAGGCCAAAAGTGATTGTCAGCCACTGTTGAGGTTAGCTCAGCATGAAGAGAAAATCTCGGCCTAAGGCCATGGGAAAACCCTCTAGTGATGGGGAGCAAAAGGCTCACTCCCAAAATCCCCCTGCTCAGTTATGCAGATTATTACTAGAGAGTTCAATTACAATTGGTTAATTTTCACTGCAGAAATTATAATATTGTTAATTGCTCTTTCCCATTGGATCTCTCCCTCAGACCCTGCCTTAATCCCTCCCTCCACCCAAGTGTATAAATGCCCCTGAGGTACTCTGCTTTTTCTGGTTCCTGCCTAGTACAGTGCACACCTTCCTGTTTGTTGTTTGCACCTGATTAAAGTTCTTTCTCTAAACAATCCGATCAAAGTGTTCCGTCTCCATAAAAGTCGCCAGAGAAATTTTTCAGGGAAACCACCAGTCAGACTGTCCAGGCTTGGATCAGGGGGTTTCAAGCCAAGCAAAACCCCACAGTGCACAGAGAGAGCCGCAGAAAACCCGAGCAGCGAGGCTTCAAAATGCCCACACAGGGAACAAGGAGCCTCTCCCTGCCCCAGCCCCACACACATCCTATCCTGGGCTCCCGGGGTTTAGATACAAAAACCATTTTTGGGCACAAAGCAGAGGATCGTGGAATGTACCATCACAGTAACTCACTCCAAGAGAATCGTGTATACAATACCCACTTATTTCTATCTTTCTATAGAAGCAGGTACTGAACTCTGGATCCAGCAATGTGCACATAGGACAGGAGTGGAGAGGTAGAACAGACACCAGGGCAGATGTGGAATGTATGAACAGAGAGAACCCTCCAAGGGCTTTAACCTGATTCCCAGCTTTTCCATGTTTCAAGGGCTTTGACTGCCAGATTTGAACGGACTGAGATCTCACCGAGAAAAGCAGAGCAGTCTGGAACCAGACACTGCTGCTGGAGTCAAAGTCTGGACTGGGCACATGTCAAATTTCAAAATATATTGAATAAAAAACCCTGCTACCCACAACCTTTCCCAGCCCATCCCTCCTCACACAAAACAAAATACAATGGATCTCTTTCTAAAGGGTAAAAAATAAAGTAAAATGAACATTCAAAGTGTTCCCTGATAAAGCCACATTGAGAAAATACAAAATAATGAAGTGTGTCTAGAGAAACCGGCTGTAATTTCTCAGGTGTTTGGCTCAGTGTCAGCTCAGAGCCGGGCTCTGTCTCCCAGGTGCCCAAGTCCCCGGGCCAGCTCTGAGCAGCCTCTCCCGGCTTTCCAGCCCGGCTTTCCCCAGCTCTGCCCCAGCAGGCACTCGGTGTTTCCGTGGTGCCCCTGCCCCGCTCAGCTCCCCGTGCCCTGCAAAGGCGCCCAGGCTGCTCTTGGTGCCCCTGGGTGTCACTGAGCGAGGCAGTGACGAGCCCCGGGGCCCAGCAGAGCCCTGAGGGACACCCCTCGTCCCCGGCCTCCCGCGGGACACGGAGCCGCTGCCCACAAGGCCCTGGCACGTCCGGCCGGCCAATTCCTGCTGCCCCGGCCAGCCCGGGCTGCAGCCCCAGGGCTCTGCAGGGCGGGGCTGGGGCCACAGCCTGGCACCGTGGCCAAAGCCTCCCGGGGCTCTGGGCACGGCAGGGGCTACAAGGCCACGAGTCCGGGGCTGCTCTGTGCGGTTCCAGGCTGTGCCTCTGCTGCTGGGTGCCAGGTGTGGCCCTTGGTGACACGGGTGTGTGTCAGAGCCCTCGGTGATGTGGGACATTGTGGTGCTGCCATGAATGAGAGTGTTTGAGATTGCTTAAAAATCAGTGGCAAGGGCATGAGAAAAACTCAGATTTAATATTAAGCAACAAGGCACAAAAAACAAGGACTGGTTTCTCATGACAACTAGTCTTGGGGAGTTTACTCAACAAAGCTCCCACAGATGGAAGAGCAATGGACTGGTCCAGTATGGGCGGCCCTGCATGTGTTCATAACAACAAAGATGGTTTGTTGCGTGCCTTGTAGCGTCCTGTTTCCACCTGTTCCTCAGGGTAACGAGCGCCACATACAATAGTCCATAAATCTTCCCACCTTTTGGCCAGAAGCCACTCGCTTTGGGAAAGGACTATAAAAGTGACTTTCTCAGAGGAAACCCCTGAGATCTCCCCAGACGGCAACAGACATCTATTGGCTGGCTCCACGAGGATTCATCTGCCCGTCTTGGTAGCTATAATCCCAACCCCTCTTTCTCTCTCTCTCTCTCTGTCCTAATATTGCATTTTGTTTGGCACTAAATAAAGTGCATTTCTGTGAAAGTAAACTGGTTTTGTCCCCTGCTGTGTCTTTTGCGCTCTGAGATCCATAAAAGAACCAGTCACGACTCCCGCTCAGGTTGGGCGGATCGTGACACCGTGTAAAATTGTGCCCACAGCATCCCTCCTTTTGGCATCCTGGCTGGTGTGGGTGCCTTCCTGAGGAGGTACAGGCTTTTGGGGAGCTGCTGTTCCTGTGCACACCCTGGTGACTTTTCTCTGGTGTCCTGAGCCATGTTGACAGCAGCGACTCTGCAGGCCAGCTGCAGGACACATCGTCCTTGCCATGGCAGCAGCAGCTCTGTGGGCCCTGAGCAGAGTGTCAGGGGGTGTCGGCCTCTCCTGAAGCACTCGGGCAGCTGGACAGCAGCACAGGAGAGCTGGGTGACGCTGGCACAGCTCCCAAAGCCCAGCCAAGCCCAAGGGGCAGCTTTCTCCTGGCCCACGCTGGTGGGTATGGCTGCAATGAAACATTTAGATTCAGAGTACTGAGGGTTTGAATGGCCAAAAGAAAAGGGTAGGAACCACAGAAGTAGCCCAAAACTAAAGAACTGTAATGGAAAATAAAACAGGGATGATGCCCAGAAACCGAACATTGTACTGAGACAAACTCTGAGGGCCGAAACAAGGAGGGGCGTGACAATATATCCCCTCAGGGGGAGAACTTTCTAGAACTAAGGAACCACTAGGGGAAGAGAACTTGAACCAGTTAGCATAACCACTGTGGACTGTGGGAAGAACAGTTAGGTTTGCCACAGAGTAAGAAATGCTTTTCAGGATTTGAAGTCAACGCCTGGCTCTTTCTTGGTGAACTGTGGCTGCCTTTGTGCCCCAGCCAGGCCGACTCGCAACACGCTGCCAGCACAGCTTCAGCTGCCGCCTCCTTGTCACCATCGAGGGGTCCCTGCTGAGCCCCACGAGGCCTCTGAGCGCCAGGTGATGCATCTCCCTGGCCTCTGCCCACTGCGCCTCGCCAGCAGCAGCCAGGGACTGTGCTCCAGCAGGGCCTGCTCGGCCTCCTTGTCCCTCCCTGTCCCAAGGCAAACCAGCCTGGGCCCCTCGGGGGTGTCCCCACCGTCCTGCTGAGGCCAGGCCTCCAGGCCTTCTGCCCCAGCCCAGAGACGCGTCGGGGAAGCGCCGGAGCAGCCGGCTGGCAGGAAGAAGGGCCTGCCTGGGGAATGCTCATGGCCTCTGCCCCCCAGTTCCTCAGGGCTTCCCACCAAGCCATCCACACAAAGCCCTCCTGTCCCAGCACAGCCTCCCGCCACCCAGCGCCACACGCATCCCACTCACGCCTTCCCGCTGCCTTATCCTGGCTGGCCTCGGCAGCACCGCATCCCTTCATGGCTGCCACTGTCCCGTGCCCTCCAGGCCTCCCCAGGCCTGCCTGGCTGCTGGAGGAGCTCCAGAGGAGCCGGATCAAGAGGCACCTCAGAGCCCTCAGCAATCCAGCCAGCAGCACACGGGCAGGACACAGCTGGCCCTTCCTGGCTGGGAGAGGGCTGCTGGCCATCTCCAGGGACCAGGCTCTCAGCAACGCCCGCCCCAGCTCCGGCCTCTGCCCAGCCGCTCTGTCGGGAGCCTTAAGGCTTCGGCAGAACCACCAAGGCCAAGGGGCTTTGGGCCACTTTCCCTTGCACGCCGCACGCTGGGCCAACCTGCCCAGCACAAGCACCCTTCTTCCCCTCTTCCCCATTGGCCTGAAGACTCTGGCCACCAAAAGAAAGCTCCTGGACCTCTGTGTATACCAACAGCAGTTTATTATTCCTACTAAATTACTAATTTGCTAATTTACTAAATTACTAATTTACTTATTTACTAATTTGCTATTATACTAATTTACTAAATTATTAATTTACTAAATTACTAACTTACTAAATTACTAAATTATTTTCAGTAGGCAAAAGTAAAGTTGATGAAAAGTTGAGCTTGTCCCTGCAAGCTCAGGTGGCCCCAGCAAACACAGCCTCCCACATCAGTCCTCCACAGCACTCCAGCAGCAGAGACGGCCACGGCCACCCAGGGAAGGCCGTGACTTCCAGAGGCGGCGGAATCCATCTCGCATCCGCTGGAGTCGGGAGGAGGGAACGCTCTGTGCAGCTATGCTTATGTACAGAGCTTGATGTGCCAGGCATGAGATGGCAGGGCTGATGTCATCTGCCATGTCCTGAAGGGCTGGAAGAGAGAGAAACAGAGGCACAGTCAGAGCCTGCATCTGCGGGGACCTGGGGAGACCCTCCTGACCCGTCCATGCCCCCCAGCTCTTGCCACGGCCTGGAAGCAGCAGGAGGCAGCAAGGAGCAGCTGGAAGGTGCTGGCCCGAATCTCCTCGGCACAGGCCCCTGAAAGGTCTCTGTGCTCTGCCCACGCCGCCCCTGGTGCGCGCAGGGAGCAGAGCCCTCCGCAGCCCGGGCAGGGCACGCAGCTGCCATCGCCAGCCCCGCTGCCAGCGCGCTGGCCTCACTCACCCCTGCACATCAGCTGGAACTCTCGCTGCTTCTCCTTCAGGACGCGCCCGGCCAGCCCTGGGAACACAGAGCCCGTCACGGCTCTGCCCAGCGGCACAGCTGCCCCACAGCGGCGCTGGCAGCCCTGCGGCCGCAGCACCTCCTTCCCCTGCAGGGCTCAGCCGGGCCCTGGGCGCACCCTGCCGCCCAAGGGCACGGCTGGCACAGGGCGGCAGCAGCCCCGAGGGCAGGCGGGGCTGCACGGCCCGGCCCGGATGGCGGCAGCTGCCGGGGCTGGGGCCGAGCTGCGGCAATGGGGCGGGGAGGGAGCCGGCCTTGTGCTCACCCATGAACCTGACGGCCGCCTCTCGCAGGGGCTCCTGTGGGCTCTGCAGGAAGGGCAGGGCCTGCCGCAGGTGCTCGGCCGCTCGGCCCCTGTTCTCTGCCAGCTGCGGAGAGCGACGGGAGGGAAGGGTCGGGGCGGGCTCTGCCCCTTGGCCCCGGGATCCCCTGCCCGCACAGCCCCGAGGGGGGCAGAGGGCCCGGCAAGGTGCGGTGCTGCCCCGCAGCAGAGCCCGGCTGGGTCAGGGCTCCACCAGCTCCTGCCTTGGGGCCACGGGAGCCTGGAGAAGAGCCCGTGTGGGGCACAGCCCAGGGAAGGGAGCAGCGTGTGGGGCACAGGCCGGTGCCCCTGGGTGCAGCACTGGGCAGGGGCCACAGCTGCCAGCCCCACAGACTGGGCACCGTGGGCAAGGGATTCTCCAGGCTGGGGCTGGGGCTGGGGCTGGGGCTTGCAGGCTGTTCTTACCAAGCACTCGCCAAACCTCCACATCTGATCTGTCATCACCAGGTGTTCCAGATCCCTACTCTTGAGGAAGCTGACTGCAGCAAGCAGCGTTTCCCGAGAGGCCTGCAGAGAGCCAGAGATGCACGGCAGCCCAGGGCACAGGAGCTGCCTCCCTGCGCCAAGGCCAGGAGGAGGCTGGGGCCCACGAGGTGCCAGGGTGCAGGGAGACAGCTGAGCGTGGGGACAGCAGCGCCCAGGAGTCCTCACCTCTGCCACGCGCGTGTTCTCATTGTGGCAGTGGAAGAAGAGCGGGAGCAGGCTCTTGCTCACGAGCATCTTGAGACATTTTTTCCCCTTTGCCTCTACCAACCTCATCACCTCTTGGAAGAGGCGAATGCAGAGCAGCTGCACATGGCGGTTGTCCTGTTGGAAGGGAAGCAAAAGCCCTCCACATCAGCTGCTCCAGGCCCCTCTGTGCACAGGCCCAGGAATCCATGGGACACCACACTTGGGGGCAGCACCCAGTGGCCGTGGCTGGGGACACAGAGCCTTACGTTGTCCAAGAGCGGCCAGAGCGCGGCAGCCAGCCGCAGGGCGGTGGGGCTGGGTATGGCCAGGTCTCTGTGCAGCAGCAGAGCGCTGAGCACGACGCCGGTCATCTGAACGATGCCTTCATCTGCGTCCCGCAGCAGGTCCGCAAGGCTTTCAGTCAGGCTCTGCATTCTTTTGTACTGCATGGAACACAGGGCTGGCAATCCCACCCTGCTGCTGCTGCTGCAGCCATGGAGCCCAGGGGCCGCAGGCCTGTCCTGCAGCACTCGGGCAGCTGGGCAGCAACGCAGGAGAGCTGGGAGCAGCTGCCACGGCTCCCAAAGCCCAGCTAAGCACAAGGGATTGCTTTCCCCAGCCCCACGCTGCCAGCACAGCTTCAGTCACTGCCTCCTTCTCACCATTGAGGGGTCCCTGCTGAGCACCACCAGGCCTCTGAGCGCCAGGCGACGCATCTCCCTGGACTCGCTTTGCAGGTGCCTGGCCATGATCTCCAGGATGCTGTCACCCCAGTGACTCAAGTACAGGAACTCCAGGACCTGGAAGGCACAAAGCAGTGCCCAGGGTGCCCAGCTGGCAGGAGCTCAGAGCTGCCCAGGGCTGGGCCAAGGCAGCAGCACAGGGCACGGGCACGGTGCCAGATGGCAGCGGCTGTGAGAGGGCAGAGAGGTGGGAGTCAGCTCAGCGGGGCAGCGCTGGCCATGGGGCTCACCTCCACAAGGAAGGCCATGGCGGGCAGTTCCCAGTCTGAAATGCCTTGCCCCAGTAGCTCCAAGAGGCAGGATACGATGCTGGGACACCAGATGACACAGCCCTGACTTATCTCCCTGGTGGGGGGAAAAGACACCATTGCCCCTGAGCCGGGTGGGCAAAGCTGTGCCAGGGCTGACTGCCCGAGGCCTGGTCTGTTCCCGAGCAGCCCGTGGGCACTTTGGGAGGCGGCTGTTCCCGGGCACCCTCCTCTCCCAGCCTTTTCCAGTCTGCTCTTCATTCTCTTTGTGACAAGGCCCTCTCACCCATGCGCACGGGAACTGTGTGGGGCACCCTGGGCACAAATGGCAGCAGCAGCAGCCTGGAGAAGGGGGTCTCACCTGGCCAGCAGACGCATGGCATAGTGGTGGGTGTCAGCACACAGCAGCGTGTCCCAGCCCTTCTTGCGTTCCATGGCCAACACCACAGGCTCACACTGGACTTGGTAGAGCAGGACCTTCAGGGTCTGCACTGCAAACCTGTGTGCACAGCAATGCCCAGGTCACGCTGGCAGCCCTGCCTCCCCCTTGGGGACATGGGAGGGATGGGGAGACTGGCAGGACTGGGATGGAGCACCTTTGGGGGTTGGTGGCAAGGCCGAGTTGCTTCTGGCATCCCTTCCAGAAGGTATCAACCTCCTCTGGTGTATACAGCGTGCTGATGTAAGCTTGGAAGAGCAGATGCAGCAAGAGATGGGGGAAATACTCCAACACTATGGGTGGGCACCAGGTCAAGTTGAAGACATTCCACAGTGTCACGGTTGCCTGGAAAAAATGAAGCACCCAGAGACAAGAGTAGGTGCCAAGACATCCATGTGGCAGGGCCTGAGCGTGCGAGGGAGAGGCCGGGGGAGACACCGTGGGAGCAGCCGGCCTGGTGCCCCAGGTTCAGCGCAGTGCCTGAGGCAGGGAGATGCAGCTGTGGGGAGGACAGAGAGCTGGCTGCTCCAGAGGTGGCCTAGGGGCAAGCAGAGGTCAGTTGCAGGAACTCACAGCCAGAGCAAAGACGCCTGTTTTGTCCCCATCGGAGGTGTAGGCATTGTCCACTGGCCAGGCCCTCAGCAGACTGAGGAGGATGAGCAGCGCCGGCTCCGCGGTGCCAGTGGAGGTCAGGATCAGCCCCCACATGGCCGCAGCAGCTCTGTGGGGTCAGGGCTCTGTGTCAGGGGGTCCGGGCCACAGCACCGTGGCCTGGGCTGCTGCAGGGGCCCGCGCCGGCCCTCAGCCCTGCCTCTGCCCACTGGCCCCGGCCGGCGGCGCCCAGCCAGCCCACGGGGGTGCAGCCCCGCGAGGGAGGGAGCGTGGCAGCACGCTCAGGGGCTGACATGGCAGCACGGCAAACGGAGGGGCCGCAGGGGCCTGCAGCTGTGCGCCTGTGTGGCACTCAGCAGGGACAGGCTCTGCAGGGTAACGGGGGATGAACCCTAAGGCCTCAAGGCAGGTGGGGCTGCCCAAGGTACCTGTCACCCGACGGGGCCCAGCGCAGGAGAGTCATCAGCACATCGTAGGGGTATTTCTTGGTCAGCTCCAGCAGGCTCCTGTCCAGCCTGTGCCCAGCAGACTCATTGGCCGTGAGCCACTTGTGGATGTATCTCACCATGGCAGGCACCTGCAGAAGGCACGGGGAGACCTGGAGACCTGCCAGAGCAGCAACTTGCCCAGCTTCCCCTGAGAAGTGCTGCCCTTCCCACCACATTGGGCTGGGCCTCAGAGGCTGAGGGAACCCAGCAGAGCCAGCCTGAGGCGCCACACAATTCCTGGGGTGATCAAGCCTTGGCCACAGGCTGCTTACTTGCATTGGATTGGAGACACCCTTCTCCACAAGCAAATCCAGCATGGCAGCGCTGGTCTCAGCACCGAAGAGGTGCAAGTTTGCCAAAGGCCCAGTGCCCACACCGGCGGTCTCTTCCCGCCAAATGGACGTGATGAATTCACAGACCATCTGCAGGAGAAGGGCAGGAAGAGAGGGAGAATCCATGGAGTGTTCCAAGCACGGTGCTGGGCTGAGCAGTGGCAGCAGGCCCAGCCCAGGTGGGGATGGCTGCAGTACCTGCGCTGCTCTGCGGAAGCGGCCACGGGCAGGGTGCTGCTCTTGTGTGCGGTCCATGGCTGCACCTGGCACAGAGCGAGCGCAGCCAGGGCTGAGGGGCTGCGGGAGAGGCCGGAGAGCAGAGCCCAGCCCTGCGTTCCCAGGCAGGGACAGCCCGGCATGCACCAGCCCTGTGGCCCAGCTCTGGCACTCACCCTCCTGCTGCAGCTGGAGCTGCTGCAGCTCTCCAGGCTGCTGCGCTGAGGTAGCTGCAGCCTCCTCCTCCTCCTTCACCCAGGCCAGCTTGGGCACCCTGGGGGGTGTCTGCTCCATGTCTCTGTTTGCAAGGCTTGCAGGAGAGATGCCTTGAAAAAACTCCAAGATCAAGTGCTGCAGTTGTGCCTTGAAGGCCCAGCTGCAACAGAGAAGCCTTGGGAAGGCTGAAGGACAGTAAGTCCTGCAGTCTGGCCTCGAGGTCACCTGCACAGTAAGGCTTTGGGAAAGCTCCGGGTCAGCAGGGAACGAGCTGGCTGTGCGGGGGCTCCTCACAGCAGCGCTCTCTCCGTCCTGTCCCGACGCGTGCACTGAGCACTGTGGCGTGGCCGTGTCGCCGCCAGCACCTATGTCACCACGTGTCACAAAGGGTCACCCTTGTGCAGTGTGCTCTGTTCCATCCCACGGTGACCTCGGTGCAGTGTGTCACAAAGAGCCCTAGGACACACCCTCACGTGCCCTGGGGGCACCCTTCCCTCCCCCCCCAGACTGCCCCAATTGCAAGGAGGACGTTCCCCGAGTGTCAAGGACAGCCCAAGAGGAACTTCAGGAGCGGCTCAAACAACAAGCAGATGTTCCTCTGCTCTGCCTGCTCAGGGCAGCAGAAGGAGCCCCCACGGTTGCCGATGCAGCTGCAGCAGGAAGGGCACCCGTGCTTCCACAGGAGCTGCCAGGGCCTCTGTGGGACATGACCCGGTGCTGGGTGGCCGTCACACACGCAGGGCTGTGACACGGACACGGGACGTGTGGCCCAGGGCGCCAATGCTGCTCTGAGCCCTGGGGCCTGGGCAGCACTGGAATCAGCAGGTGTGGCAGAGTCCCTGCCAAAGGAGACCTGCCACCCCCGAGCCGTGCCAGTGCTGGTGCCTGCTCCTGCCACAGAGAGCTGTGCCCCCGGGGCACTTCTGTGCCAGAGGACAGCCCAAGCCCACGTGCATTGGTGCCCGTGCTCCTTTCTGCAGGTGCCTGTTGGCAGGAGCACCTGGAGCAATTGGTGGCAACACCTGGTCTTTGTCAGAAGGCAGAAGCGGTTGCTCATTCCTGGAATGATTTTTGCCCCGTCTGCAGCCCCTGCTGTGGAACACAGGAGAGCCAGACCCTCTGTGATCACCTGCCCTGCATCTGCCCCGTTCCAGCCTCCTGCCTCTGCAGACACAGCTGATCACCTGGACACAAACGGTGAGTGAGGAGCCGCCGCTCCAGCCCGTTCCCACCCGAAACTGGCGTGGCCGCTGCCGCCCCCTCCCACCTGCCCTCTGCAGCTCCGGGCTTTGTTCCAGCTGCAGGACTGGGACCAAGCACAGAGACAGCGTGCTTGCATCTAAAGAAGGGACTGAAACCGAGTTCTCTCTTCTGTTCTGTTAACAATTTTAACAACTGCTGTTGTTTTCTCCTTGAATGGTTAGATATATTAGTAAAAGAGCTGTTATTCCTACTCCCTTATCTCTTCCTCAGAGTCCTTGATTCAAACAATTATAATACTTGGGGGGAGTGGAACTAAAGTCTCTATTTCAAAGGGAAACTGCTGCCTTTACTGGCAGACACCTGTCCTTTCAAGCCAGGACATTTAGTTACCTCAACCATTTGATTTTAAAATCCTTAAAAGAAGTCTTCTTAATTAATGAAGAAAGGGGGAGTTGTGGAGACTGAAGGCATTCCCAGGTAGAGAAAGCAACTCCTGTTCTGCTCCCTGGGTCAGCCTCGTCCCCTCTCCCTGTCTGTCAGCCTTTCGGTCACTCCCGCCTGTCGCAGTACGCTGAGAGTCGTGTATAATAAGGACAAGGACTTCTTGAGCGTATGAGGCTAAAGAAGCATTTTATTGAAAAACCAAACCATATTTAGTGTGGTTCGCAAGTCTCGAACAGGACAGCAGTCCATTGGACAATAGGAGAAAACATCGCCTGTCATGTAGCACGAGAACTGTTTCTCAGTCAACATCAGGTGCTAATCTCTGTTTATTAATTCCTTTCTGTTTACCAGAAAGTTATCATCCTGGGAAAGGCTCAGGCTGGAGCTGAGAAACTGTCTCAGCCTGGGAAAAAGTTGCCCAGCCTGAGAAAAAGAGCTCAGATCCTGAAAAAGGCCTAGCAAACCGTGCCTGGGCCTTCAGTGGTGTCCATCCCGGCCCTGTTTCTCTGTTGGCCCCCATGCCCTAACCCCTCCCTTGTAACACCCCCATGTCCCCTAGTAATTGGTCTCTGATGTTCTACCCGCCCTGATCATCCCATGTATTTAATCTTGACTCTCACAAAGTACCAAGCCTTTGCTCCCTGAACCCTGGACCATGCACATGCAGGCTGAAATAAAACATCTCTGTAAAACCCCTGCAAAGGCCCTTCCCGCTCTTTTACTTGCTTTCACTCCAAGCAACACCAGATGCAACAGTTGTGGTTTGTACATTGTACTGAATGATTTGTTCTGTACTCCCCCAGGTCTGTGGAGTTGATTCAGCCCTCCCTTCGCCCCTCTCCGCTGGCAGGATCTCATTGGTTATGGTTCAGTTTCTCCCCTCCCCTCTGGCTGGGTTTAAAATTCCCCACCATACTTTGTTCTGCCTCTCTCTCTTCCCTTGGAATCTGATTGGGAATAAACTGCTGGACAATATCCAGGGAAAAGGAGCCTCCTTTGTCTTTTACCTTTGTCCATGTGGGTTCCACATTCTCCCCTGGTCCAGAGCAAGCCCAGAGGGACCAGAGAGAAGAAAGAACCCACAGGGATGAGGCTGAGCCGCAGCCCCATTCCTAATTTCTCACAATCTACTCTCCTACACAGAAACTCCTGAAAATCCATCCCAGGCACATTAAACACTTCTTGTGTGGGCCCCTGAGGGCCACGAGGATTCTTATGAACTCCCCTCCCATCAGTCCCTCCTGGGCAGTGCTGGGCATTAGCGCAGCTCCTGGGGCTGTCCAGGCACCAGCTGCTGCCACAGGGCTCGGGCTTGCTGCACTTGGGTATTAAACACGACAAATCTGGGGAGGGGCACAGCCCTAGAAACCAGGACTTTGCCCTCAGGAGCTTGGAGCTGCTCAAGGGGAATAAAGGATCCCCTGCACACACCGATTCCCCCGGCAGCAGCTCTGCCCTGCCAAGAACAGGGCTGTGTTTGGGAGAGGGAGGATGGCTGGGATGGCACCTGGCATGAGACAGCCACACGTTGGGATGAAGAGCTTGGGGAGATCCCGTTACTCAGGAGGTTTTGGAGCACCTTGCAATCCTGAGGGATGAGTTACTGGGAGGGGGAAGTCAACTGGCTCTTGTCAAGTTGTTCATGGGTCTGGGTCTTCAAAGAGACTAGAGCAGCTGTTGGTTGCTGTAAAGTTGTTTATTGCAGAAGTGCATCAGTCTCAAAGGCAAAGAGTTCAGAATATTAAAGTCCAGGCTAAAAGCTTTTGGCATAGAGTCCTGAGAAGGAGAAGCAGCAGCAGCCTGGCATTTCTTCTGCTTCCAGGTGGTGATAAAGATGGTGGTCTCTCACCCAAGTGCAAGGGGCTTTATTTGTAAATCATCCAATGAGCTAAAAACATTCCTTCTAAAGCTACTAGAATCTTAGTTCTAGACTATGAAAGTAATGTTATAGTTTACATATATAGATCTGTCTATTCCTGTAAATAGCTCTATCTGTTCTATCTAGAAAAATGTAAGCAATGTTCTTACTATGTTTTTATTATGTCTGTGTACTGATTTGAAACCAAAACCAGTAAGAGACTACAAGTCAGAAATATAACTTAATAGGAAAAAGAAAAAAAAATACATGCAATAGTAAAAAAAACCCCGTAGACAAAGTCAGAATACAATATGACACCCTGCTAGTTAGGGTGGTGGTAGCAGTCCAGATGAAGTGATCTTGTTGAAGTAGTGATCCTGTAGAAAGGTCTGGCAGCTCTTGTCCTCTGGAAACCAGTGGGTAAGGGCTGCCTTGGTGCTTCCAAATCTTAGTTTTATTTGGTAGGAAATGCTTGGCTCCTTCCCATGGGTGGAGCATCTCACAAAGGGATGATGTAATTTTATCAGTTTTGCAGTGGGATTCAATTTCCCATTAACAGAAGATTTCTTCCTGGAGGAAGGGTGGGTTGTGGCAAGGATAAAGAACACTGCCTCACCAGGTTTTCTGCAGAGGGCCCATTAGCAGAGGATATCTCCCACGGAGATAAGGAACTCTGCCCCATTTGGTTTCCACAGTTCATGAAGATGGTGATAGAACACATACTTTTGGGCACATCTTCACATTGTAACCCAGGACACTCTGGGGCTAAGTTTTTGAACTATTAACTAGATTTTAGGGCTTTTAACTCTCTTAAGGCACTTATAGTATATTCTTACTGAAAACTAAAACTCCTACTTCATATCTATGTAAATAATATTCCTACTTACTTCAAACTAAGACTTGTACTTCATGTCTGTGGCTTAATATATTTTAATTTCTCCAAAGGGTTTAATTCAATCCCTGCATTCTTCTCTCTCTCTGAGGGACTCAGAGAACCTTCTATTTAACACAGTCCAACAGGCTCTGACATTGGAGTGGGGCCCACAGGGAAGGACGTTGGGAGCCCTTATTAGGGAAGATCCTGCTGCTTTCTGCCAGTTTTAAGGGGTTATAAATTTGGGGGGGGGCTTCGGAGATTTCCCAGTTAGTTTTTGGGTGGAGGTGACCCCTTTTTAGGGAGAATCCTGATGCTTTCTGCCAATTTCAGGGATTCTAAGAGGCTTGTAGTGGACGCACTTCCATGGGTTCTGATATCACCCGCCCACACATCAAACTGGTCTGGACTGGTGCTCCCAGTGCTGCATGGGGTGGGGCAGTGGGGACCCCCCCATGGCACAGCACAGCTGCTTTGGGGCTGGTGGCACCGCCCGGCGCTGGGCATGGGGCGTGTTGGGGGAGCTGGGGCCGTACTGGTGGTACTGGGAGCTCACCTGCCTGGGGACCAGCAGGACTCAGGTGAACGTGTGTGCTCCCCCCGGGGACCCCCAGCCTGGTGCCACTCTGCCCCCAAAGAGCTGCTCCCAGTATTCCCAAGAAAGCTTCCCAGTTTGCTTGGTCCTGTTTATTGGGGGCCAGCAGGGAAGGAGCTGGAGAGACCCCATGAGGGGAGCCAAGATTGGAGGGGGGCAGAACAGGCCCTGGCATGGATTGGGAATGGGGACCCCCAGGAAAGGTCATGTCCCCCCTTTCTCACCCTGCTCTGGGGGGCCTTGGGAGGAACCTGAACCCCAACACGGCACCGGACCAGTCCCAAAGGTGCTGGAAATCCCCTAAGATGCCAGGGCAATTTGGGGGTGCATGGGGGGTGCCCAGACTGGGCCAAGAGCACAGCACTGCCCCAGCCCAACCTGCCCTGGCTCCATCCCAGCTCCTCCCACAGGATGCAACTTGTTGGGAAAATGGGGGGAGCCAAGGGTGGGCGCTGGGCCCAGGGGGAGCAGGAGAAGGGATGGAGGAGGGCCAAGGAAGGAGCAGAAGGGCCATAAAGAATAGGAAGTGGAGGCAGTACTAGAAAGCAGGAAGAGTGGGACCCCTACCAGTACAATTTAGGAGTACCAGCCCCCTCCCTCACTTCTGGGGTTCCCAGCTTCTCTTTTCCCATGCTCTTCCATGCCTTCCCCACTGCACCCCAATCCACCACCCCATTCCACATGCTTGGTTTTGGGGGTTCCATGCCCCTCCTCCTTACTCTGGAGGTCCCATACTTCTTATCTCACAATTCAGGCACCTCATTGCTGCTTTTTCCTGGGAAGAATTCCTGAGATTTGTGAGTTTTTGGGTTGCAGTTTTGGAAGGGGACAGCTCTGTCTGGCTTTCCCCTCCCTCTTGGGGCCTCTCAGCTACCACCGCCCCCTGGGAGTGCTGGCATTTCCCTCCTGGGGACAAGGACCTTCATTCCCTTCCAGGAGCCCAATGCCTGGCTGGGGCTCCAGGGCAGGGGGTCCTTGAGCAGCTGCCCCAGAACCTCTGCCAGGGTCTCCCAGCGCAGCTGGAGCCGCTCGGCCTGGGGTCCCCAAAACCCTCAGCAAGCCCCAAGTGCCTCCCAGGAACCCTCAACCCCCTCAAACCCAGCATCCCCCACAGCCCCTGCAAGTCCCCCCCATGGCACCGGCCTTGGCCACGTCCCCACATGTCACTGGCCATGTCCCACTGTGTCCTCACCCATGGCCATGTCCCTACCATGTTCCCATCCCTGTCATTGTCCCCCACATCTCCATCCATGTCTCCCCCATGTCCCCACGAATGGCCACATCCTCTTCCATGTCCATTTGTCCCCAAGTCACTCTCCATGTCTGTGTCCTGCCATGTCTCTGTCCCCCCATGTCCCCACCCATGTATTAGTTCAAAAGCAAATCAAGTCCAGAAGAAAAGCATTTCCTTGTCCATGCCAGCTGATGATCCAAGTGCTTGGGTGGCAGAGAAGAAACTTTTCTGGATGGATTTCCATTCCAGTGTCTCCAAACTCTAGGTCTTTGCCCAAATCCATCACCATTTTGCTTCAGAAGACACCCTTTAATAATAGGAAATCACAATTGTGTGATCACTTAGGTTGGAAAAGACCTCCAACACCATTCAGTATTCCTGAATGTCACCAGAGTACAGGACTGAAAGCAGAACATTTTCTGGGGTTGAAAGGCAACAAATGCACTCTCCCCAAGGAATTCCCAATGTTGGTTTGTATCCAGATGGATGGTCCCGCCCCCGTGTTCCTCCAGGTGCCCACAGGGAGACAGGATGATGCAGAACCCCCTCCCCACCCTCGCCAGGTGTCTTCCCAACACGGATCATCAGGACCACGAATCAGCAGGGCTCTGCCCAATGGGGGTCACTGGGGATCATCCAACACCAATCCTCCCATGGGGGATGGAGCTGGAGCAGAGCACGAAGCTCTGCCCACAGTTGGGGCACTCACAGGGCTTCCCTTAGCGGTGCCTTCGTTGGTGGTGGGTCAAGGCTGAGCTCTGTGAGAAGCTCTTCCCACACTCAGGACACTCGTAGGGCCTCTCCCCAGTGTGGATGCGCCGGTGGACAGTCAGGATGGAGTTGCGGTTGAATCCCTTCCCGCAGTCGGGGCAGCGGAAGGGCCTCTCCTCTGTGTGAATCCGCTCATGTCTGATCAGAGTGGAGCTTCTCGGAAACCTCTTCCCACACACAGGACACTCGTAGGGCCTCTCTCCCGTGTGGTTGTGCTGGTGCTTTCTCAGGTCTGACCTCAGCCTGAAGCTCTTCCCACATTCCAAGCAGGGGTAGGGCCGCTCCCCAGTGTGGATCACCTGGTGCTGCCTCAGACTGGAGCCACAGCTGAAGCTCTTCCCACATTTCCCACACTCGTAGGGCTTCTCCCCACTGTGGATCATCTGGTGCTGGGCCAGGCTGGAGCTGTCTGTTAATCCCATCCCACATTCCCCACATTCGCAGGGATATTCTCCAGTGTGGATCATCTGGTGCCGGATCAGTTTGGAGCTGTCTCTAAATCCCTTCCCGCATGTCCCACACTCGTAGGGCCGTTCCCCAGTGTGGATCATCAGGTGTTTGCTCAGGTCAGAGCTCCGGCTGAAGCCCTTCCCACATTCCAAGCACTTGTGGGGCTTCTCCCCTCCATGAGGCTTCTCCACCAGCTCTGAGCTCTGCCTGCATCTCCGGCCGCCTTCCCGGCTCAGGGAGGGTCTTTCCTCCTCGCAGCTCCCTGGGCTGGGTTTGCAGCCCCTCCTCATGAGGGATCTCTGGGCCTTTTCTTCCTGCTCCATCTGCCCACACTTTGGGAACAAAAAAATCCTGGTTTGGGGGAAAAACAAGAGGAGAGGGCATTAGGCTGGGGGTTCCTCCTTGCCCAAGTGCAACTCAGGAAGACACTGGGTGTCCTGTGTGTGTCAGAACCTGCAAAACACCAAGATGCAGCCCAAAAATCCTCCAAACATCACAACACAGATGAAAATCCCACCAAACAGCAAGATTTGGCCAAAACCCCATCCAAAATAGAAAGATTCAGCCCCTGCTAAAAACAAAAACACCAACATTTAGCCCAGTAAAGCTCACAAAGATCAAGATTCACCCCTGTGATAATCAGGGATCCCTCTCTCTGGTCACCTGCTGCATGTGATGGGGACAACGCTCCTGGGGCTGGGGAGAGGCTGCAGACACAGGGAGGGCTGGAACCTTGTGCTGCTTCCTGTTTCTGCTCCTCCTCCTCCTGTGTCCCTACTCTTGCTCACATTCCTCTTCCTCCTACTCTTCCTCATTGTCCTGCACAATCCCACCTTTTCCTCCCACGTGCAGCGTTTGACCATTTGCATTGGGATTATTTGTGTATATATGTTGGTGACTCTTAGTGATATCAAAATTTTGGTATGGTTTTTTTGATGTTCACCTTAAGGATGGATTTTATAACACCAGAAGAGCTTTAAAGGTAAACTTCAATAGATAAAATGTTAATAGAATATTGTTACTACGAAAAAAAAATAGCAGATTTTGGGGGGGCAAATATGAGGCATCCAATGGCTGCTCTGGAAGAGAAGCCGGGATTCCAGGCAGCCAGGAGAGGTTAGAAATGCACATTAACACTGCTGGGGCAAAGTGTGGACAAGGTACCAGGATATTCTTGCCTGGGAGAGGAATTGGGCTGATTCCCTCTGGCCCTCACCCCAAGCTCTGCCTGCCTGCACAGATGGAATTTGCACAGCTAAAGGCAGAGCCCATAGTGAGGATATCTGACTGCAACAGAAATTGGTTAAGCTGCAAAGAGAAACAGCAAATGGAGAATGTTGTTAAAACTTTACTAAATAAAAGTAAATATCCCTCTCCTCAGTCCAACATGTGCTGTCACTGTCTAGTTATACAGAGTGCATTAGAGCACTGGGGTGTTTTTGCTCGTCCAGAGAAACCAGTTGGGAATCCAAGTATTTGATGATTTAATTAGAGAAAAGTGGTCAATTGATGCAGCCCTGGCTGGCTGGTGCTCCTGCTCCCAAAATTGAGGAAAACATGAAGAGACACCACAACAAATCCTACAATATCATGGACCACTCTCTGGGAACCCTAAGAAATACATATCAGGAGACAGAAAATTGGAGTGGCATAATGAGGTTAAAAACTAAATATTATTATAATTCTTACTACTATGATTAATATTCATTATGCTATTATTATTAATGCTATTATTATTTTTTCATGTACTAAGGAATGTATTATCAGTCCTTGAAATAATAATCAATTCGACAGCACCAGCTCCTGACATTCCTGCTGACCAATCCAAAGAAAGGAAGAACAAGATATTTCACCATGGGAGAGAATCAGATTATCTTTCAACAGAAGGAGGAGAAGTTTGTGGAAAATTAAGTGATGCAAACAGCTGTTTGCAAATAGATGATAACTGAAAAGGGGTGAAACAGATAACAAAGGAAATACTAAAATAAATCATATTCTGGTCCAAATGTACAGAGGATGGCAATGGCACATGTGTTTGTGGTTCCCTGGCAGACCATGGGTTAAACGAATGCTGTTCCTCCCCTGATGTGCTGCAGCAACTCTCATCTTTTTCCCATGCCCGACACCTTGCTGAGTGCAGCTCATTCAGCAGCTGAGCAAGGGGATGCAGGTGGCAGCCAGGCCTGATCCAGAAACGGCTGCAAAAGGACAGGGAGGGAGGGCACTGAGAATAATCCCAAACCAAAGAGGGACCAGGAGAAAAAACAGAGTCAATGAGTGAATCTGCTTAGAGAAAGGGCCAGGGACTTGTACATGAGGAAGCAATGGGAGAAATCTTCAGTTTCAGAACATGTTGCTAATTGACATGGACTGCTGCTGAGCCAAGATCCTGAACTTCGAGAAGAAGAAATACTTAACAGAGCCATGTGATAATTGATAAATGATTTTGCTAATCATAGAAGTTTTGGAGCTGGTATAAACCAGCATACTTAAAATAAGAAAAGAACATGGACCTAGATAAAGGGAAATTATGATTAAACCCATTCTGTTTAAATCCTCCTGTTACAAATTTTCTAAATTGAATATTGCATACCAGTTTGTAAAAGGAAAAAAAAAAGGGCTTTCCACAGTCTGAAAGTTTTGCAGAATCAGATTTCCTGCCTTTGTGTAATCAATCACAAACTATCTGCTAAAGACCAGGCTTCCTACTTCTCCTGTTTTTTATCTACCAAGACCAGATGGTTACAGGACCAATTGTCTGAAGAACTGTCCCACAGAAGTTTGGAAGTTTTCTTTGACCACCACTGCTTACCTCGCAGAATTACTACAACAAAACAATAAAAATTATTGATGACTACAAGGAAAACCATACTATAAAGAGGGAACTGCAAACCAAGTTAGATGGAAGCGTGGAGTGGGAAGTGACCCCTCATGTTTCCCAGTGCTGCTTGCTCCATCTATACAAAATAAAGCAATCTAAATTTTGCTAAGCATCAAGACATTTTAGAACAATTTGGTGCCAAAACCCAGGACGTCCTTGGAGCCCTGAGAGGCGCTGGGATTTCGGGGAGGCGCCCCATTACTGTGGCCCCGGTTTGTCAGTGGCTCTCGGGACCCAACGACCTCACGATAGAGACTGAGCAAGGAAAGAGCTCCCCGGAAAACTGCAGCAAAATCACCTGTAATTCTTGTGCAGGAAGACCCAGACAGGAGCATGGAAGCTGTAAGTAATTGTCAGGTTGGGTGGAGGTGACTGTGTGCTTGCCTGAATGAGACGTGGATTTTGCCATCAAGCGAGAGCAGAGTCCTTCCATCCGCGGTTCCGGGATCCCGCCAGGGACCCGGCCGGGGAAGGGACAAAGCGAGTGAGGGGAGGCTGCTTTTCCCATCCTAGCCCAGGGAGAAGCTGGGTTCTTTTCCCATCCCAGCCCAGGCAGAGGTGGGACCTGGGCAGGGAAAAGCAGAGAGCAACACATGAGACACAGGGGGAAGAGGGAAAAAGCTGCTTTTGCCATCCCAGCCCAGGTAGAGGCTCCTTCCCATCCTGACCCAAGCAGATGCAGGATCCAGGCAGAACACAAGGGGAGCACAAACACCTCAAAATAGTCCCTTGAGGTAAAAATGGGACAAAGAAAAAGTAAGGTTTTAAATCTGAATGACCCACAAAGGGGTTCAAGTTCCTGTGATCCACAAAGCAATAAAGATAAGACACGTAGGTTGGCAGAAATACCACCAGGCAGCCCTTTGGCAATAATATTAAGATGCTGGGACACAGGGGAGTTATACAAAGGCTATTTAAAGAAAAATTGTAAAGAGAGGATACAGGAGGAGAACATGTTCCAGGGGGACGAATAGGGGTGTCAGGGGCTGTATGTATTTGGGACCTTACCATCTAAAGAGTCCTTGATAAAATTAAGAATCGGTCCCAAGGGAGAGGAGCTGGAATTTTTAGTAGATACAGGAGCAAAAAAATCCACAATTAAACATCTACCAAAAAGGTGTAAACCTAGCACTCGTAGTTGGAGCAAAAGGTAAACCATTTCCAGTCCCTGTTATTAAAAATGTGCAAATTGAGACCCAGAGCAAACCTGAATTAAATGATCTGCTGCTACTGTCAGAGGCAGAAAATAATTTATTGGGGAGAGATTTAATAATAGCATTGGATTTGAAAACTGAAGTATCCCAAGGGCAACTAAAAATTTATGCCTTAACCTGAAAAAATGAGGAACAAATATATCCTGAGGTGTGGTATACCCCTGGGGAAATCAAAAAGTTACAAATAAAACCTACCAAAGTGAAAATCACTGATCCAATTTGCCTATCCGAGTTCGTCAATATCCAATATCTCTGGAAGGGAGACAGGGCCTTAAGCCTGTCATAGAAAACTTCTTGCAACAAGGCACTTTAGAACCACATATGTCCCCACATAATACTCCTACTTTGCCTGTCAAAAACATAAACAGGAATTACAGATTGGTACAGAATTTGAGCAAACCCTTAAACTCCCTTAAATCAGCTGTTCCCTGACTACACTTGGTATAGTGCAATAAATCTAAAAGATGCATTCTGGGCATGCCCATCAGCAAAAGTAGTAGAGATTATTTTGCCTTTGAATGGGAAGATCCTGATAAGGACAGAAAACAACAATTGCATTAGACAGTATTGACTCAGGGCTTTACAGAACCCCCAATCTCTTCGGGCAAGCCCTAGGAGAATTGATGCAGTCTTTTGAGCCACCAGAAGGAGTGAAATTGTTACAATATGTAGATGATCTATTAATAGCAGGAAAAGATGAGAAATCTACTAGAAATGGGACTATAAAACTTTTAAACTTCTTGAAACAATAGGGTTTGAAGGTATCCAAAGCTAAATTACAATTCCAAATTACAAAACCAGATGTAAAATATTTAGGACATTGCCTAAGTAAAGGGAAAAAGAAATTGGATCCTAATAGAGTCACTGGAATACTAAGCCTGGGACCTCCAAAGATCAAAAAAGAAGTCAGGAAAATTTTGGGACTGCTGGGATACTGTCGTCAATGGATAGAGGGATTCAGTGAGAAAGTGAAATTGCTATATGAAAAACTTAACACTAATCACCAAAAATGGACAAAGGAGGATGATAAAAGTTTTGAAAAGGTCAAACAGGCTTTAATTCAAGCCCCTGTACTAAGTCTGGCAGATTTGGAGAGACCATTTCAATCACTTGTAAACAGCTCTGATCAAAGGGCACATGGGCTGCTCACTCAGGAATGGGCAGGCAGTCGAAAGCCAGTGGGATTTTATTCTAAACTGCCAGACCCTGTCAGACAGGGCTGGCCCACATGTCTACAGGCCCCAGTGGCCACAGCACTTTCAATTGAAGAAGCCCAAAAAGTCACATTTGGGGCACCCCTAGTGGTACACACCTCCATGATGTAAGGAAAATTCTGAATCAAAAAGCCAAGAAATGGCTAACCAATGCCCTAATATTAAAATATGAAACTATTCTAATCACTTCCCCAGACTTAGAGATAAAAGCAACAACTGCTCAAAGTCCTGCACAATTCCTATATGGGGAACCAGGAGAAAATTTAGAACATGATTGTCTGGACATTATAGAGTTACAAACAAAAAATAGACCTGACCTGGGGGAAGTTGAACTTAAAGATGGAGTAAAATTGTTTATAGACAAGTCTTCCAGAGTAGGAGAAGGAAAAGAAAATCTGGATATGCCATAGTAGGAGCAGAAGAATTAAAATTAGTAGAATCCAAACCTTTAAATGCAACATGGTGCTCAGGCTTGTGAACAATTTGCTCTTTACAGGGCACTATCTCAATTAAAGGGTAAAAAAGGGACCATATTACAGATTGAGGAAGAAGGGGGGGTTAATTAACACTCAAGGATGGGGATTGATACCTTAAGAATTAATTGTTAGAATACTAGAAGTTCTCAGGGGCCCCACTGAAATTACTGTGGTCCACATAAGAGGGCACCAAAAAGGAACAAGCTGTCATACAAGAGGGAATAATCTGGCTGACAAAGAAGCAAAAAAAGCAGCATTAGAGCAAAAAACAGTATCTGTATTAAGTACTACAGTTAGAGATCCACTTCCAACCAGGAATTACAGAAGCTGTTTACTCCCCAGCAAAAAGAAGCGATAAGGAAATTAAAGGCAGAACACATGTGAATAAATGGGTTTTACCAGATGGCAGGGAAATTTTACCTAAAGCCCAGGCCAGACAAATTACTGAACAATTACATCAACAAACTCATTGGGGAAACAAAGCACTAGCAGACCAATTTTTAAAATTTTTTTGATGCATCGGCATTTTTGATGTTGCAAAGCAGAGCATCCAGAGTTGTTTAACTTGTCAGAAAATTAATAAAACAGTGTGCAACAAGGTCCATCAGGAGGATGGAAAACTGCTTACAGACCCTTTGAAAGAATAGAAACAGATTTTACAGAATTACCAACAATAGGAAGGTGGAAATATTTACTAGTAATAGTAGAGCAATTAACCCACTGGGTAGAGGCATTCCCTGCAGCTAGAGCCACATCACAAGTGGCAGCCAAAATATTGATAGAACACATAATGCCAAGGTGTAGCCTGGTCCAAGCCATAGACTCAGACCAGGGGACACACTTTACATCAAAGGTGCTGAAGTTACTGACCTCAGCACCAGGCATCAGCTGGGAGTATCACACACCCTGGCACCCTCAGAGTTCTGGGAGAGTTGAAAGCATGAATCAAACTGCAAAACAACAGCTGCCAAAATTAATGGTTGAGACTAAAATGCCATGGACAAAGTGCCTCCCACTAGCCCTGTCTAATATACCAACAATGCCAAATTTGAGAACAGGGATTTCACCATATGAAATGCTGGATGGTATGTCTTGCCCTAAAGGAGCACACCTTGATCCAGCCTTAGTGCAGGACTCTTCCCTCCAGAATTACATAAAAACAATCAACAAAATCTTGCAGAATTAAGGGAGAAGGGAATTTTAGCTCAAACTGTCCCTCTAGGATTTGCCATACATAAGATTAAGCCAGGACAATGTGATAATTAAAGTATGGAAAGAAAAAAGTCTAGATCCAAAATGGGAAGGACTGTATTTAGTTCTATTAATGACTGAAACAGCTGCACAGACAGCTGAAAAGGGATGGACACATGTGAGGAGAGTCAAAGGTGCTGTAACCCCTCCTACTGCAGGCTGGGCAGGGACATCCGAGCCAGGAGACCTCAAAATGCAAATTCAGAGCACTTGATGTCAATACCAGATCAATTTGTCTCCAAGATCTCCCAATCAAGACTAAAAGTCACTTGTCCCAAACCCGGGTGTGACTGTAACCCGTTCATCAAAAAAGGGATCCACACTGTGCTGAGTTGTGGTGATGTCATTCCAATGGTGGGTATCTCCCATTGCATTATGTGTCCAATGTAAAAGAAACAAACATAAGGAAACTGTTAAGGTACTTAATACCCTATCAGCACCAAGAAAAAATCAAAATTAATAATCATAACTGGTGGAAGTCATGTGAGAATGGAAGGAAAGGAAAGAAGAAAGCCAAAGCAGAGGTACTGGCACAAGAGTGCTGGAAAGGGTTGCATATACCGTGCTGTTACTGCTGTGCCTCCTACTGGAATGTTAAAGCTCAAGGCTGGGACAAAATTAAGAAATGACACCAAAAGAGAGAGACAAAGTGGGAGACCCCAGGACACACTCCCTGCAGCCCAGAAGATTAAACAAACCTTGGCTACCAATAGAAACCCCACAGGCCTTGAGGGAGGCAGAGGGATGAAAACAGTCATGGGACTCATCCTATTGCTAATTATGACAAAAGGAAATAGTGCTGATGCTTGTTCCAAGTGTTACCAGACAATTGGGTATGGCAGACACACAGTATCCACCCTTGCCTTCCACACACACACCAATTCAGCCTGCTATAATAAGCACAACTCAGAAACCTCCATTATCATGGGAAAAAGTTACTGGGGAGCCACCAATTTGGGAAAAGGAGGGTGGGCTCCATCAGCATAGCAAAGTTGCCCAGTAGGAGAAGCACACCTCTGCTTCACAAAAGAAGGTATGTGAGGATATGCAGATCAGGGAGGAGTGCAAGATCACTACAAGGAAGAATTGATAAAGAATATAACTAAAGTGTTCAGGGAAGAAGGACAAACCATAAGGGAAGTTTTAACTTGTACGAGAAATTGAAACAACAACTCAGCAAACGGGACTTACCCACCTCAGGAAAGAATTTATTTGTGGAATTCATGAAAGAAATTTCTACTGAATTACTTACTGATATTACCACTGAACTGACTTAACTCACTGCTGGATCTGTGGAGGAACACAAATGACTGAACAGTGGCCATGGAGGGGGGAGGGATTAGACCCAGAGCAGTTATTGGAATCAAATGGAAATATCGAGGGGAGTCAATAGACCTGAAGGGTGAGTTCTAAACCATGAGGAAACAGGAGAAGTGTGTATAACACATCAGGGAACTAACTTAACCAATATGTGGGGCACACCCCCTCTATGACTATCCTCATTACAAATACAAGCAGTCAGTCTTGGTGGCCCAAAGCTCCAAAAGGATATTGGGGAAAGTTAAGTAAAGGTAAGTGTAGAAAGAACAATTTTACAGGACTAGGCTGGTATAATAAGAATAGAGCCAACCCATACGAAGAAGTAAAAAGTGTAAGCATCTATTGGCAACAACCTAAATCAGTTCAACTAAGCTGGAAAGCCCCAAACAGAATATTTGGGATCTGCAGGAAAAGGGTTTATAATACCCTACCAGAAAGATGGAGAGGGACATGTACTCCAGGGATTATCCAGCCTGCGTTTTTCACATTACCAAAAGAAAAAGGGAATAGAGTGTTAGGAGTTCCCTTGTATAAAACTTTGTATCAAAACAACAGCAGCCCTGCCACAGGGGGAACACAAATCTCAAAGGATAATGAATGGCCCCCAGGATGAATTATTGAGTACTATGGACCAGACCTGGGTTCAAGATGGGAGCTGGGGCTATCCACTCCAATTTATCTGCTAAATAGAATTATCAGACTACAAGCTGTAATAGAAATTACTGCCAATTGAACAGCCTGAGCAATGGAATTCATAGCTAAACAACTTACTCAAACTAGAGCAGCAGTACATCAAAATCAACTAGCCCAGACTATCTATTAGCTGAAGAAGGAGAAATGTGTAGGAAGTTCAATACTTCTGAATGCTGCTCAGAAATTGATAATAATAGTGAAGTAATTACTAAAATTGTGGAAGAAATAAAACGAACAGCCCATGGACCTGTACAAACCTGGAACTCGATGCTTAATAATAATTAGTGGAATAATCTATTAGGGAGAGTGCAGTGAGTCTGCTGCGCTCGCTGCGATTGGCTGATTCTGCCGTCACTCCTCATTCTCGCGCGCTGATTGGGCAGAGCGGGGACAAGCCCGGCCCCGGTGCCGCCCCCACGGCGATCGTGCCGCAGCAAAGGCGCCATTGCCGGAGCGCCTTTGTGGGCCCGGGAGCGGCAGCGCCCGCAGCGCGGTGAGTCGCTGCTCCGGCACCGGCTCCTGCCGAGCTCACAGAGAGAAGGAGACCGCGGGCAGCCGCTGCATCAGCGCCCTCAGCCCAGGGGGAACACGGGCCGGGCACAGCACAAGGAACCCGCCAGAGCCCCCTGCCGCCCCCTCCGCCCGCAGCGAGCTCCAAGCCCCCGCAGAACCGGGCGCGGCTCCCACCTGCGCTGCGGCCACCACCGAGCTCCTCCTCCGCCGCCGCCGCCGCCTCACCAGGCTCCGGCCGATGCCGGGCCGCACAGAAGGTTTGAAAATGGTGCCTTTGGCCCCGGGGCCGGGCTTATTCCCCGTCTGCCCAATCAGCGCGCGAGAATGAGGAGTGACGGCAGAATCAGCCAATGGAAGCGAGGGGCGGGCTCTGCACCCAGCATGGGCTCCTTTCCCTCGCTCCGCCATTTCTCTCCTCGCCTGAGGAGCGGCTCCGCGCTGGGCCCGGCCCGGGCATCGGGCCAAGGAGCCGCTGCTGCCCTGAACCGCCGGGAGCTCGGGGTGAGCGGGAGCTGAGGGCGGTGGGAGCTGGGGGTGAGTCCGGGGTGGAGCCGGGACCCACCTGGAGCCTTTGCAGGAGCCCGAGGTGGGCAAGGGATGTTTGAGAGAGGCCCCGGGGCTGTGGGGGAAAATTCACATCGCCAGAGGTTTGTGTGCACAAAGGAGACAGAGGAGTCCTGTAAAGTGACTTTATTGATGAGCAAAGGGAGAGTCTATGGGCATTTGCCATGCGGTCTCTAAAACTCAGCCTCCTTTTTATCCTCATTTTCCCGGCCGCATCTCCCTCTCCCTTTCCCCACTGGCTGAGGCGCTTGGAAGGTTCAGATTTCCCGATCCGCCTGCTGCATGTCCCCTTGATATGCACCCCTCCTTTAGTATAACATCCGATTTTCACGGCTCTGTTAAGTGTTTCTCTTTCTAGACTATCAGGAATTGAGCAGGATTTTGGCTGAGCAGCAGTCTGTGTCGATAAGTAACATCTTCTGAACTGAAGATTTCTTCCATTTCTTTCTAATGTACAAGTCCCTGGTCGTATTTCCAGGCAGATTCACTCTTTGACTCTGGTTCCTCTTAGGTTTTGGGATTATTCTCAGTGCCCTCCCTCCCTGTCCTTTTGCAGCCGTTTCTGGATCAGGCCTGGCTGCCACCTGCATCCCCTTGCTCAGCTGCTGAATGAGCTGCACTCAGCAAGGTGTCGGGCACGGGAAAAAGATGAGAGTTGCTGCAGCACATCAGGGGAGGAACAGCATTCGTTTAACCCATGGTCTGCCAGGGAACCACGAACACGTGTCCCATTCCCATCCTTTCTGCATTTGGACTGTAATATGTGCAGCTTTCTTATGTCCACTATTATCTGTTTCACCACTTTTCAGTTATCATCTAAGTAGAAACAGCAGTTTGAGACATTTAATTTTCTGCAAATCTCACCTTTTCCTTGGCTGGGGTGGGTCGGTAGAAAGGTGAAGAGCTTGAACTGTGTGGCTGATTATTATTTCGAGGAAATATTGTAATCTAATCCTGTAATTCAAATGATAGATGTGTGCTTTGCCCCAGCAGTGTCAATTTGCATTTCTACAGCTCCTCTCCTGGCTGCCTGGAACCGATGCTAATCTTCCGTGGCAGCCATCCCCTGGCTCACATGTGCACCCTCACAATCTGCTTTTTACTTGATATCTTTAATGTTAAAGAGTCAAGGCATTACTTGGTTCTTGCCCGGATGTGCAACAGAAATCATTTCATCCACACATAGGCCGAGTGTGCAGAAAAAATCGTTCTCTGGCACGTGACTTTTACTATATTTTTACTAAATTTCGTACAGTCTGAACCCATAGAAATCCATTTGTTTAGTGTTCATTGCTTCCAAGTTGTGTAGTTCTTACTATTTGGTATCCTATTGGACCCGGATTTCTTTGCTTCTGATTCTGTCCTTCTGATGTTAATTAGGTTGCACTCCTGATTTTCCTTCTCAGCCTTTTCCAGACCAGGTGTCTCCAGCTCCACCCGGAGTTGTCTCTGAGGTGGGTGTTCCTTGATGTTTGCTGGTGGTCCTATATGTTTTGTTGCTGGTTGTTATCTTTGTGGGGATCTTTTGGGCCATTCCCCATCTGTTGAGATGTTAAATTCATCTCTGTACAATGGTGCAACCTCCCTTTAAAAAAAAACCCTTTAAAATTCCTTTCCCCAAGAGGAAGGCAAACCAAGCCTGAGTACGAAGATGAAATTTTAAAAAATTTAAGCTACGTATATTTTCCAGCACCAGCCCAGTTTTTTTTTTGTGATTTTCTAATCCCCCCCAGCCCAGTGTGTGAGTGTAATCGAGAGCCAGAGTGGGATTGTGCCCGTGTGTTCCCCAGCAGCTGTGGCAGTGCAGGCACAGAAAGCAGCGAAGCTGCAGCAGGGGCAGCAAGGATTGGCCCCAGTGATGGAGATGCCCAAGGAGGGTGCCCAGGCAGAGGATTTGAGCAGAGGATGTGTGGGCAGGCCCAGGGGCTTCCCCCGCTGTGCAGCCCTGGCTGCTGCTGCCTTGCCTTCAGTGCAGCTCAGTGGGGCCTCCCGTGCTGCTGCTGCAGCTGGGAAGAGCAAATCTGCGGGGCTGGAGAGCCCCTGAGGCCAGGGTGAGGGGTCCCCCCGTGCTGAGCTGTGCTGGGGCTGTTTCTGTGCTCAGGGACACTTGGGATGGGCCATCAGTGGCACTTGGCCACCAGTGGAGCTTCTGTGCATTCCTCAGGCAGAGTGTAAGTCTTGGTCTAATTCCCTTCCCTTAATCACAGCGTGTCTTGGAATTCTTTTCCCTTCTCTTGCCCTTGCAGACCCATCCATGAACACATTTTGTCCCTCAGGCCAGGGAATGTCTCCTCAATCCCTCCTGTCCTGGCTCTGGAGCTCTGTCACTGGAATGCAGCCATGGGTTTGTTCCCAGCCCCTGTGCAGGCTGTTCAAACAGGAGGCTGGTTCAACCCTTCCCCTGTCCTCAATTCTAAATCCTCCTGTGCCACTGAACAAGTGTCATTCTGTAATCACTGAGCACTGCTCATCCATGTAGAGGCTCTTTTGGTTATCAGAGCTTTAACTTGGTGCCAGGCTTGAACAACAGCAGATCTTCCTGCCATCAGTTTTTGGGCCTCAGGTGCCATTAAAGTTGTGGCTGCACAATTCTGCAGACAGTGAGGCCACTCTGGCCACTGGGTTAAACATTTTAGCACAAGAATTCCTTTGGCATGACCTTGTGTAGCATCCACATTTTAAAAAACAAGGTTCCCTTTCTTGGTAAATATTTAAAGGTTTAATAAAAGACAACAGGAGACAAACAATAAAGGAAAAGATGATAACAGCTGGGGGCTTCTTCTTCAGCGAAGGGCACACCCTAACTCAGAAAACACTTCTTTAAATGCATCAACCTTTTGCATATTCTTAAGTCTTCATGCATTATTCAAAAACGTTCCCCCCCCAACCTGATAATCAAACTTCTTTCCTTCCCTGGGGGTCTGGATTTCCATAATCCAAGAATGTGAAGAATTTCCTTATTATCTTTTCTACCATTATCTTAGTTACATGAACAAAAGCTTTTTACATCATCATGTTATAGTCCAAGAAAAAATTATTTCTCACCCTACTATTTTTAAGTTTTGTTAATAGCAAAACTAAAGGAAACAATATTCATACAGCAAAGTTTTCCAACATTATACAGGTAGCATTCATTTTAATATTTTCCAAAAGCCAAAAATGTAATATGTCATACAACACGCATACAATTCAAACCTTCTTCCTGAGTCATGGCTGGGACACCAATCATTTTGGTTTTAAAGTTTTGCCGTTTTTCATATCCATACCACAACACTGAGGCTGTCTGGGTTTAAAAAGTCTTACAATGTTTTGGCTTGAAGAGGGACTCCTCAATCCTGGTCCTGCAATTCCCTATTAATCCTCAGAATTGCTACAGCTCCATATTAATGCTGAGTAACATTAATTCTGAGATTCTCTGGTCCTGCTCTTGGTCAATACACCACAAAATTCCATGAAACTATGTCCTAAATATTTAATCTTTTTCTCCACCATTTGTGCTTTTTTTTCCCAATACTCAAAAATGCTTTTTAGACTGAACATTCAGCCATTTCACAGAGGCTTCTTCTATCCTTCCTTCCTGTCCTCCTGATTGGAGCAAGTCATCCACATCCTGCATTAACCCAATCCCTGGGTGGGCTAAATTCTCGTGATATATTATGCAAGGCTTGCCCCAATAAGGCTGGTGCTTCCCTGCATCCCTGCAGAAGGACCATCCATGTCTTTACCATTTTCCCTTCTGCCTCTTGTTCCCACTCAAAGGCAAAATGCAGTTTACCATGCTGTGTGAGTGGGCATCCCCAGAAAACACCTTTGACATCAAGCACTGACTGGTGTCAGTGTGAGGAGGGAACCTGGTTCAGGATGGTGTAAGGATCTGAGACTGTGGGCTGCCTGGGCTTAATAATCTCATTTATTCTTCTTAGGTCCTGCACCATTCTATTGATTCCATCTGATTTCTTGACTGGCAGGATAGGAGCATTATGGGGAGAGATCCCAGGCTCCAAAAGCCCTGCCTTTAGCAGGGACTCAAAAACAGGCAGTGAGCCCTTCCTTCTCTCCTTTGGAATAGGGCATTGCTTTAGGACACTTGTCCTGGTTGCTTCAAACTACTTTGGAGAGGCTCCATTTCCAATTGTCTCTATTTTACTGGAGCTGCCCAACCTTCTGGTTCACTTATGCATTGGCCTTGCCAGACATTTGCCAGAGAAAGGCGTAAATGTATCACCTTTAAAATATCAATTTGCATTCCCAAATTAGCCATCAAATAGCTTCTCTGTAAATTATAATCATAATTAGGAGCAACTAAAAGCTCCTGCTATTCAAATCCATCCCCTGTGTCTAACAGTGGTTGGATAAAAAACACCATCTCATCTTTCCCACTCATCCCCTGAATACTGTTGTCTAAATCCCTTCTGGATTTCCCTTATTGTCCCCCTGGGTGTCCATGTCCTTGATTACCTCTGGGAGAATGTGCAAACTCCCTCAACATGCTCCCAAGGGTCCCTTCAGAGATATTTTGGGATCATCATCCCTTTTGCCAGAAGCCCTTCCTGGCTTTCCCTTTCTCCCCTCCATGGGTGCCCTGCCATGTTTATTCCCCGAGGATCCCACTGCACTCACTGATGAGATTTTCAGTGCTCTCTGGCTGCCGACTCTTCCCTGCCCCCCCGATCTGTCACTCATCTGTCTCCTGGTCACTCTCGGGTGCCCAATCCATGCCCGGTGTCCCAAGGGAGCCGATCCCCCAAACTGGGTGCGGCACCTTCAGCTCCACTCGCTGCCCGCGCCCCGGATGGGGCAAGGAATTCCGGCCGAGCCCCGAGGTGTGTGGAAAACTTTACCAGAGATTTCTATCCACAAGGAAGGCAGAGGAGTCCTGTAAAAGCAATTTCATTCACAGAAGAAGAGGGAGAGGCCTTGGATCATTTCCCATGGGGTCTCTGCAGTTGCCAAGGCCGGGCCCCCCGCGCTGCCGGGCGGGAGCGGCTGCAGTGGGGAGCGAGTGCGGGCGGGAGCGGCCGAGAGCCCAGCGCTGCCCCAGCCCGAGCTGCCCCAGCTCCATCCCTGCCCTGCGCTGGGGTGCTGCGGGTCTGGGGGGAAGAGGGAGCCGGCAGTGGGTGCTGGGGCTGGGGGCAGCAGGAGAAGGGGAGGAGAAGCAGGGCTGAAGAACAAAATGGTCAAAGGATGCACGTGGGAGGAGAAAGTGGGATTGTGCAGAAAGAGGAATAGTAGGAGGAAGAGCAGTGTGAGGGAGACGACACAGGAGGTGAAGGAGCAGGAACAGGAAGCAGCACAAGATTTCACCTCTCCCTGTATCTGCAGCCTCTCCCCCAGCCCCAGGAGCATTTCACCCACCAAATGCAGCAGATGACTGTAGAGGGGGGATCCACAATTTTCACAGGGGTGAACCTTGCTGTTTCTCAGCTTTATTGGGCTAAATGTTGGTGCGTTGGTTTTTTGCAGGGTCTGAAACTTTACATTTTGGAGGGGATTTTGGCTCAGTCTTGCTGTTTTGGTAGTTTTTGATCTGTGTCTTGATGTTTGGGTAACTTCTGATTGTAATCTTGGTATTTTGGAGCTCCCTATAGACACAAGATTCCTGAGATGAACTTGGGCAAGGAGGAACCCCCAGCCCAGGCCCTCTCCTCTTGCTTTTTCTCCCAAACCAGGATTTTTTATTTCCAAGACGTGGGTGAATGGAACAGGAGTAAAAGTCCTGGAGAGCCCTTACGAGGAGGAGCTACAAACCCAAGACAGGGAGCTGCAAGGAGGAAAGACCCTCCCCAAGCCAGGGAGGTGGTCAGAGATTCAGGCAGAGCTCAGAGCTGGTGGAGAAGCCTCGTGGAGGGGAGAAGCCCCACAAGTGCTTGGAATGTGGGAAGGGTTTCAGCCACAGGTACATGCTGATCAAACACCAGATGATCCACATTGGGGAGAAGCCCTGTGAGTGTGAGTGTGGGAAACGTGGGAAGAGCTTCAGTGACATCTCCCACCTGATGCAGAACCAGGTGATCCACACTGGGGAACGGCCCTACATCTGCTTGGAATGTGGGAAGAGCTTTGGGTTGCTCTTCAACCTGAGAAGCCACCAGCACATCCACACCTGGGAGAGGCCCTACGAGTGTCCTGTGTGTGGGAAGAGCTTCTCACACAGCTCTCATTTGACCCAACACCAACGGAGGCACCACTAAGAGAAGCCCTGTGAGTGCCCCGAGTGTGGGCAGAGCTTCGTGCTCTGCTCCAGCTCCATCCCCATGGGAGGATCGGTGTTGGATGATCCCCAGTGCCCTGTTGGGCAGAGCCCTGGTGATCCGTGCTCCTGGTGATCCCCGAGGGGTGAGGGGGTGTTTGAGAGATTTCTCTCCCTTCTCCTTGTCCTGCTGTGATTTGGTTGCTAATAAATTCCCTCCCTGTGCCCAGGCTGGGTCTGTTGTTCCCGTTCGCTGCTCGGGGCGGGATCTCTCCTGTTCCTTCTCTCACCTCCCGGGGCCTCTCCTCAGCCAATCAGACAATACGATGAAGAAGAAGATCCAGCCAATCAGAGAGCGCAGCTCTGATGACTCACCGGTTGCCGGGCAGACCCGCAGCACCCGGTGTTCCCCACCTGGACCCGCCCTCCCCGCGCAACCACGATCCCCCCGCGGGGTCCCCCAAAGTCCCTCCCCAGTCCCGCCCCACAATAAACGGGACTGGGTCTAACTCGGAAGCTCTACTGGGAACACCGGGAGCTGCCGGGGAGAGCAAAGTGGGGCTGGGGGGAGGACACACACCACCCCCAAATTAGCGTGGGGATGGAGCAAGAGTCCGGGCTTGGGCTGAGGCCACGAGGAGGGGGATGCAGCCACTGCTGGGTCAGGAGCTCTCTGGGCAGACGAAAACTGGTGACACCAAGGCAGGGGTCCCCAGGGGGACCATACACGCTCTGGAGAAGGGAGAACACGAGCCCCCGAGAACCTCCGCTCACCCTGTTGCACAGGTAAAAGCCAAACCCCAGCACCAGGAAGATGAAGCCCATCACAAAGCTCCCGATCCCCATCTGCACCTTGCTGTGGACGGTGTATGGCGGCATCTCTGGGGGTCCACAGAGGTCAGAACCCCCCAAAACCTCTCACAGACACCCCAAGCACCTCTAAGCACATCTAATCACCTCCAGCCCCCTTAAGCCCTCCAAAAGCTCCTCCCAATCTCTTCTCAGCTTCTGCAGGACCCACCAAAACTTTTCCTGTCCCTCTCACAATCCTATAACCCCCTCCCAGTTGCCCCTCACCATCCCAGGACTCACAAACCGTCTCCCAGTCCCTTCCCAGCCCCACCAAGATTCACCAAAACCCTCCCAGTCTTTTTCAGTGCACAACCAACCTCATTGCAAACCCTGGTTTTCAATCCTTGATCTTTTTCCATCCCCTTCAGACTCAGTCCAATCCCTCCCAGTTATACCCAGCACTCACCAAACTCCCTTCCAGTGCCCACCAGGACCTACAGAACCCCATCCCACCCTCCCCACCATCTTCCAAATCCCTTCTCAGCCGTTCTAGTCCTTCAAAACCCTCTCCCAGTATAAACCAGCCTATCTCAAACTCCCTCCCAGTTCCTCCCAGCACACCCCAACCCCTCTCCCAGTCCCCCCAGTTCCTCCCCCACTCCCCCCACACTGTGGGGTCCAGGCTGTGCCCCAGTGCTGGCTCAGGGGGGGCTCCAGGCTGACGTGCTCCACCTGGCAGCTGGAGGTGCCCCACACTTGGGGACATTCCCAGCAGCACCAGGAGCTGTTAGAAGTCCAATCCCCACTGGGGACCAGGTCAGTGGCCACCACATGCCCCAGAGCTCCTGCTGGCCCTGGAACCACCTCAGCTGGATCTGGGCAGGGTAGAAATCCATCACAGAGCAGAGCAGGCAGTCAGGGCCAGGCTGGGAGCTCGAGGGCCACAGCGAGATGGACACACTGGAGGGCACTGGGAGACAGTGGGGACACACTGGGATCAGCTGTGGGGAACTGGGAGAGATGGGAGAGGGCTGGTGTGGCACTGGGAGGGACTGGGAATGAAATTGGAGAGAGTGGGGGAACACTGGGAGAGAGTAGAGTGGGTTGGGGCAATGGGAGAGAGGGTGGAGGTTTGGGATTGGACTGAAAAGCATTTGGAATGGACTGGAGGGACTGGGAAGGCACTGGGAGAGAGGGTGGAGGTCTGAGAGTGGAGCTAGGAGGACTGGGAGTGCACTGGGAATGGAATGGCTGTGGAATGAGAGGAATTGGAAGGGACTCTGGTGCCACTGGGAGGGACTGTGAGGACACTGGTAGAGACTGGGATAGACTGGGAGAGCCACCAGTCACTCCAGCTGAGGCACCAGGAGGCCACAGGGATAGGATCTTAGTTTGAGAGAGGATTTTAAAGAGGGCACTCTGGAGTGTTGCCTCCTCTGCACAGTTCCCATAATCCCTTTCCACCAATAGGAAATTAATATTAATAGATAAAAGAGGAAAAAAAACTCCCAACATTTTATTAAATAACAGTAAGCCCACGAGGCAAGAAAAAAAAAAAAAGGAAATAACTTTTAGATATTAAATTGTCAGACCTTACCCCACACACACACCTGGGACAAAAGACCCAAACTGCCAAAAAAGAGAAATCCCCGCACACGACACACGGTACAGGCGACACCAGCTCCTTCCGAAGAGGAAAAACCACCCAGGGGGAATCCCGAAGGAGATGAGAGCCCGGGGCTCGCCCGGCCCTGGACTCCTCCCCAGCTGAGCTGTGCGGGCACGGCCCGGCAGGAGAAGCAGCTGGAGCCTCGGGCTGTTTTCTGTCCCGGCTCAGCCCGGCTCACAGCGGCTCTGGCTGCAGCAGCCCCGCTCTGCTCCTGCTGCACGGAGCCCCCGGGCTGCCACAGAGCAGCTGCTCACTCACCTCCAGGCACAGCAAGGGATCACCACTGCAGCCTCCTCAAATAAAAAAACAAAAAGAAAAATCCTCCCCTTGCCTAGGCCAAAAGTGATTGTCAGCCACTGTTGAGGTTAGCTCAGCATGAAGAGAAAATCTCGGCCTAAGGCCATGGGAAAACCCTCAAGTGATGGGGAGCAAAAGGCTCACTCTCAAGATCCCACTGTTCAGTTATGCAGATTGTTACTAGAAAGTTCAATTACAATTGGTTAATTTTCACTGCAGAAATTATAATATTGTTAATTGCTCTTTCCCATTGGATCTCTCCCTCAGACCCTGCCTTAATCCCCCCCTCCACCCAAGTGTATAAATGCCCCTGAGGTACTCTGCTTTTTCTGGTTCCTGCCTAGTACAGTGCACACCTTCCTGTTTGTTGTTTGCCCCTGATTAAAGTTCTTTCTCTAAACAATCTGATCAAAGTGTTCCGTCTCCATAAAAGTCGCCAGAGAAATTTTTCAGGGAAACCACCAGTCAGACTGTCCAGGCTTGGATCAGGGGGTTTCAAGCCATGCAAAACCCCACAGTGCACAGAGAGAGCCGCAGAAAACCCGAGCAGCGAGGCTTCAAAATGCCCACACAGGGAACAAGGAGCCTCTCCCTGCCCCAGCCCCACACACATCCTATCCTGGGCTCCCGAGGTTTAGATACAAAAACCATTTTTGGGCACAAAGCAGAGGATCGTGGAATGTACCATCACAGTAACTCACTCCAAGAGAATCGTGTATACAATAATCACATGTATCTATCTATCTATAAAAGCTAGTACTGAACTTTGGATCCAGCAATGTGCACGTAGGACAGGAGTGGAGAGGTAGAACAGACACCAGGGCAGATGTGGAATGTATGAACAGAGAGAACCCTCCAAGGGCTTTAACCTGATTCCCAGCTTTTCCATGTTTCAAGGGCTTTGACTGCCAGATTTGAACGGACTGAGATCTCACCGAGAAAAGCAGAGCAGTCTGGAACCAGACACTGCTGCTGGAGTCAAAGTCTGGACTGGGCACATGTCAAATTTCAAAATATATTGAATAAAAAAACCCTGCTACCCACAACCTTTCCCAGCCCATCCCTCCTCACACAAAACAAAATACAATGGATCTCTTTCTAAAGGGTAAAAAATAAAGTAAAATCAACATTCAAAGTGTTCCCTGATAAAGACACATTGAGAAAATACAAAATAATGAAGTGTGTCTAGAGAAACCGGCTGTAATTTCTCAGGTGTTTGGCTCAGTGTCAGCTCAGAGCCGGGCTCTGTCTCCCAGGTGCCCAAGTCCCCGGGCCAGCTCTGAGCAGCCTCTCCCAGTTTTCCAGCCCGGCTTTTCCCAGCCCTGCCCCGGGCAGGCTCTCGGTGTTTCCGTGGTGCCCCTGCCCCGCTCAGCTCCCCGTGCCCTGCAAAGGCGCCCAGGCTGCTCTTGGTGCCCCTGGGTGTCACTGAGCGAGGCAGTGACGAGCCCTGGGGCCCAGCAGAGCCCTGAGGGACACCCCTCGTCCCCGGCCTCCCGCGGGACACGGAGCCGCTGCCCACAAGGCCCTGGCACGTCCAGCCGGCCAATTCCTGCTGCCCCGGCCAGCCCGGGCTGCAGCCCCAGGGCTCTGCAGGGCGGGGCTGGGGCCACAGCCTGGCACCGTGGCCAAAGCCTCCCGGGGCTCTGGGCACGGCAGGGGCTACAAGGCCACGAGTCCGGGGATACTCTGTGCCACTTCCAGGCTGTCCCTCTGCTGCTGGGTGCCACGTGTGGCCCTTGGTGACACGGGTGTGTGTCAGAGCCCTCGGTGATGTGGGACATTGTGGTGCTGCCATGAATGAGAGTGTTTGAGATCACTTAAAAATCAGTGGCAAGGGCATGAGAAAAAACTCAGATTTAATATTAAGCAACAAGGCACAAAAATTTTTTTGACAAGTGTGAGTCCATCCAAGCCTCTCGTCTGTTTCTGCCCAACGACCCTCGCCTGAGGCCTGCGCTGGCCAGGGATGGGAGGAACACCAAGTGACTGTTCCGCAGGTGATGCCTACCAGGACTCCACATACAATAGTCCATAAATCTTCCCACCTTTTGGCCAGAAGCCACTCACTTTAGGAAAGGATTATAAAAGTGACTTTCTCAGGGGAGACTCCCTGAGATTTCCCCAGACGGCAACAGACATCTATCGGCTGGCTCCACGAGGATTTATCTGCCCGTCTTGGTAGCTATAATCCCAACCCCCTTTCTCTCTCTCTTTCTCTCTCTCTCTCTCTCTGTCCCACTATCGCATTTTGGTTGGCACTAAATAAAGTGGATTTCTGTAAATTAAACTGGTTTTGTCCCCTGCTGTGTCTTTTGCACTCTGATATCCATAAAAGAACCAGTCACGAGTCCCGCTCAGGTTGGGTGGATCGTGACACACCCCAATGATAGCCCCCACTGACCACACCCCAATGACCACCCCAATGACCACCCAATTGACTAATGCAATGACCACATCCCACTGACCACCCCACTGACCCCCCGCACTGACCACACTTCACTGACGAACCCAATGACCACACCCCAATGACAGCCCCTACTGACCACACTCCACTGACCAACCCAATGACCACACCTCAATGACCACCCCAATGGCAACCCCACTGACCACTTCCCACTGACCACCCCACTGACCACACCCCAGTGACCACCCTAATGACCACACCCCAATGACCACCCCAATGACAACCCCCACTGACCACATCCCACTGACCACCCCACTGACCACACCCCAATGACAGCCCCAGTGGCAGCCCCCACTGACCACACCCCATTAATCACTCCAATGACCCCCCCCCATTGACCACACCCATGCACCACACTCAACTGGAAAGCCAACTGACCACTACACTGACCACCCTTCACCTGCTACCCAAATAACCACATTCACAGGCCACACCCACTGATCAGACTCACTGACCACCTCTGAGCACATTGCAATGACTGCACCCACTGACCACACCCACTGACCAGACCCACTGACCATTCTGCACTGCTCACAACCACTGACCACCCCCAACTGACCACACCCTTCTGACCACACCCCACTTCTCACACCACAATGACCACCCAAGTGACCATACCCCCACAGACCTCACCCAACTACCACACCAATGACCACACCCACTGATTACCCAACTAATCATGTTCACTGACCACACCCACTGTCCACAGCCCTATGGCCACACAACTGATCACACCCCACTGACCACACCCACTGACCACACCCTAATAACCACAGTACTGACCACACCCCATTGACCACACCCATTGACCACACCAACTGACCATACCTACACTGACCACACCCACTGACCACACCAGCTGACCACCCAAATGATCACACCCACATTGACCACAACCACTGACCAATCCTGAGTGACAACTCCCTCTGACCAAACCCACTGACCACCCAACTGACCACTCCACTTACCAAATCCTCTGGCCACACCCACTGATCACACCCACTGACCACCCAACTGACCAGGAGAATCCTGGGAGGAATCTCAGTGAATCCAGAGATGAAGTTTTGTGGATGAGGGTAGAAATCATCTGAGGCAGCTCAGGGGCAGGGGCATCTTCAACCAGAGCAAGCTGCTCAAAGCCCTGTCCAAGGTGACTCTGGGTGTTTGCAAGGGTCAGGCATCCAACACCTCCCTGCACAGCCTGCTCCTTGCTTTCACTTCTCTCTGCTTAAAAATCTCCTCCTCGTGGAAGAGCAGCAGAGTGGAGCTCACAAAATGAAGAGACTCATTTTATGGCACTGCTGGCCTGGGCAGAATTACCATGGCCCAGAAAAGCCACAGGTGGAGCAAGGAAAGCCACACCTGGGCCAGTGGTGAAGCCCTGGGCTGTGCAAGGGCAGGATCTCACGTGCCAGGGACCAGGATTCAGACCTGGACCCTTGTGCTCCATCAAACAAAGGGTTTGCTCAGCTCCAGAGCCACCTGCCCAGTGCCTGCAATCACAGCCTCCAATTATTGGCTCTAATGAGGCCCTGAGAAGCTCCATCAGAAAAGGTTTCAGTGGCAACTCTAAATGCTACAAGACACTTTGGGTTTTTCTTCTCACCAGGGACTGCTGCTGTCTCCTCTCAGGATCTGAGGCCCCTGGGCTCAGAACACCAAATGCACTGCAGGGTTCATTAAAATGAGGAAAGGCCTAATGAGTCATTCCCACCCCTGTGTAAAGTCTTCAAAACCTGTACAGCTAATTAGAGAGATTCCAGGAGTGGAGATAAAGACTCCAATAACCACTTTGAAAGGTGATAACAACATTGTGCAGCTGATACTGACCCAGGGTGTCCTAAGAAGACCACAAACAATGGAAAACTGTTCCTGGAGGTCCAACATGGGATGGATAACTCTGCCCATCACCTCCACCCCCTTTCTCTCAGTGGCCACCTGGGCCCTGCCTCACTTTCTGTGACATGAGACTTCACTGAATTCTGTAATGACATTACAGCTCCTTTGCATGAACTTCAACTTCCTTTCACTCTGGATCTGTCTTCAAACAGGCGTGGAAGAGTTTCTTAATAATTAAAAGTAATAACAACAAAAACCCCCCCAAAAACCCAAAACCAAACCAAAATTAATAGCAACAAAAAGTCAAGTAAAAAAACCCCACAAACCAAAGCCAGCATCAAAACCAAAAGAAGTGAAACATGATTAGAAGTAAAACACAGCAAATGACTCCCCCAGGTCATCCTCCATGACCTCTGCAGGTGGACACTGCTCAGAGGGCCAGGCTGGCCCCATGCCCTGCCCAGGGACCCCTCACAGTCCCTCAGGTCCCAGCCCTGCTGAGGATTTGGGAGATTTCTGTCTCTGCCTCCCCCCAGAGCTGCTGACACAGCACAGCAGCCACACCAGGCACTGGGACAGCAGATGGCAGGGCCTGGGGACAGCAGGGGACTCAGTGACAATGGCAGGTCCCTTGTGCTCCACCAAAGCAGCATTTGGGGTCTCGGCAGTGTGATAAATTATAAAAGTATTGGGGTTTGTATAAACCAGAATACTTCGGTCTGAAATGAAGCATGACACTAAAAAAAGGAAAATACATTTAAATTATTTTGTTTTAAATCTTCCTTTTATGCAAATTATGTTTCTAAATAAGTTGTATCTACTGACTACTTCTGCAAAATCAGGTTTCCTGCCTTTGTGTAATCAATTGCAGCCTATTGTTATAAATGGATATTGGATGTGTTCGATTTTGTCCAATTAATCAAACAAAAAAGTTAAATTTAGCAGTAATTCACTAATAATATAAATTGTATATAAATTAATACAATCAAAATATAAGAGTTCTATAAATATGAGTAAATACAAAATTTGGCAGCAATTTCAAGTATAATAGAGGTCCAATGGTTTGGTTGAATAAAACATAAGCAAAACCAACCAGGGGATCCTTCCTCTCACACTGTACCAAACCAGCCAAGCTAAAATCTCACTTATATACTTATATATTAATACAGAATCTTCTAGAAAGCTCCTCCTTGTTTCTATTCCCAGAATCTTTGTCACTCGTGTTGCTCATGTGTCACCAGTGGTCAGGGTCTCTCCCCCTTTTGGGCTCTTGTTTCTGATGAAGGCTCTGGGTCTTCCTCAGTGTTCACTGAGCTTAGGGTTATATAATAAATATAGATTCCCACAAGAGGGAATATATATATATATATATAAATATATATTCTATTTGATGTATATATATATATCCAGTGAGCAACTCTTTGGAACCATCCCAGTTTGGTCCAGTTCAAGGTCAAAAATCTATTTCTAGACCTTCCCATCCTGCCTCCCACCTAACAATTGGAGGATGATTTTTTTCTGCTTTGTTTAACCATTTCCTTTATCCCTTTTTGCTTCATAGCAATTAAACACAATTTTTGATTAATTATAATGCAACAATTTTGCCAATATCATTGCAATTTAATTAGCACAAATCACATATGGAACACTATCCACTAAAGATCAGACTTCCAGATTTCTGCCATTTCCTTATCTACCGAAAGCAGATAAGCAGATGGTGCCATATTGTTCCATATTCTCACAACGCCCTCATGACTTAAAGAACATAGAAATAAAGTAACAGCCTTTGGAGATAATATTATATAGAAGGAAATATAAAGGCTGATCTTTATTAAAGGTCTCCAAGGGGCAGAAAATACCCATAAAATGCCCATCCCCCTCTCTAGGCTGAATATAAATTTATAAGTTTAGCAGCAGCATATTTGACAAAAAACCCCACCAATTAGGAGCACGGGTGGTGAGGCAGGAAAAGCTCCTTGACAAGAGTCACCCTAATCCTGACAGGACAGGGGCAGTTCAGGCACATCAAAGAAGCAAAGCAACAACAAAACCAAACAAAACCCAGGCAACCAAACCAGAAACAAACTGAGAACTGTCCCTGTGTGTGTGACAAAAGGACAGTGAGGGCAAGGGTGAAAGGAACACCGCCTAAAATCTTAACGGAGCTCAAAGTTAACAGTGCTTAACTAATTCCTTAACCTACTTGTTAAATGTAACACTTTAGCAAAAGAAAAGCACTTAACAGTATTTATCCTATTTTATAATCTAACTTGACAATTTACAGAGGAGTAGAATTTAACTTAGCTCATAACTTATAAAAAATCCTGGAATTATGGTAGGGCACTTCACTAAGCATTGGCTCAGAAAACTCTAAACTGTACAACTTCAAGTTATCCAGATTTTGAGAAGAGGAATTCAGGAAAAGAGAGAGAGATCCAGTCATGGCTGTGGATGAAGAGCAATCTCAGCTCAGTGAGCTCCATGTCATTTTCACACCCTGTCACAGCCTATATCTGCCCTGGCCCCTCTCACAGGTGGGTTTTGGGGTGCCAGGGATTTGGCAGCCACTTTGGGGCCATCCCACCTACAGAGAGCCTGACCCCCCAAACAATACCCAAAAACTCACTCAGGAATGGGTCCCCCTCCCTTCATCATTCCCAACCTTCATCTCTCTCGTTCCACACCCTCCCAATCCCCACTCATACCCATCCCACCCCTCCTGGACATCATGACCCCCTTCCCAAGCCCTGTTTCCCTCATCCCACCTCTCTCAATCCCCATCCCAATCACCCCTCCTGATTTGCAGCACATTTCCCCCAAATGCCTTCCAACCCCATTCCACCCTGAGGGACAGTGGAATTGAGTTATTTTGGGGTGGGATCCAGTAGTTTTTAGTAGCATTGAGTGTCTTTGAGGTGACAAATCATTGCCTCTTGTCTTTTGGAGTGCCAAGAAATGGAGACAACTACACAAAATACCCCCCCAAACACCCCATATCCCCCCAAGTATCTCCCCAAACCCCAGATTACCCTGAAATACTAGTAAAAAGTGAGGCTTTAAATGCCTTTGATGAATTTGTTGATTTTTACCCCATTTTTGTGTGTTTTAAATGGGATGAAGATGAATCAAAATATAATTAGAGGCAAATTAAAAGGACAACAAGCCACTTCCCATTGTGGATCACAGGGATTGTGGGTGTCCAGGACTCTTCCTGAGATAGGTTCTCTGATGGGGATGGAGCTGGAGCACAAAGCTCTTCCCACAGTCATGGCACTGGCAGGGCTTCCCTTAGTGGTGGCTCTGTTGGTGTCAGGTCAAGTGGGATCTGTCTGAGAAGCTCTTCCCACACTGGGGACACTGTTAGGGGCCACCACCTGCCTAGGCAGAAGATTCCAGTGCCCAATCACTCTTTCAGCTGAGATGTTTTTCTTGATGTGAAACCTAAAATTTTGCTGGGGCATCTTAAAACTGTGTCCTCTCGTTCTGTCAGGGGTGGCCTGGGAGAAGAGATCAACCCCTACCTGGCTAAAGTCTATGTTCAGGTGGTTGTAGAGTCTCACTGGAGACCATTGGAGCCATTGGGGCCATTGCAGCACAGCAGGGACTCATGGAATCAATGGGACTACAGTGACAGTGTGGGGCTGCATGGGACAAAGGGGCCATTGTGACACTGTGGAACCAAGGAGAGTTTTGTTACACTGCAGGAAATCATGGAATCCTGGAGGCCATTGTGACAAGGCAGGGCCTAATGGAACCATGGAGAGCATGGTGACACTTTGGGGTCACGAGGAACCAAAGTGCCATTGTGGCACTGCAGGGCCTCATGGAACCAAGGGCACATGAGTAACACTGTGAGGCTCCAAGGGACCAAGGGGACATGCTTACAATGCAGAGCCAAAGGTCCACTGTGATGCAGCAGGGCCTCATGGGACCAAGGATCCAACATGACACAACCACTGTGACACTACAGGCCCCATGAATCCAAGGGAAAAGGTAACAGGTCTGGTTGGCTTGGGCTGACTGGTCCAACTGCCATTGGCATTTCAAGGATCTCTTCTCATGTGCTCTTGAAACACTGGGGCCCTGGGCTTTCCTTCAAATGGAAAAGAACTGTCCTTCTCCTCTAGGTGCCCATGGCCAAAGTGGGATTCTGCCTCCAAAATTCCCTGTATTTAGAGATTAATCCTAGACAAAGGCTGCCATTACAAACAGGTCTGGCTGTCTGTGGCTTCCTGAGAGTCAGCTCCCAGCTGTCTTCAAACCCTGGGGCCCTGGGCTGTCCTTGCTACGGAAAAGAACCTTCCTGCCCAGCATCCCAGGCCAAAACTGATACTTCTCCTCCAAAATTCCTTATATGCAAGGGTTTCTCCCAGATGGAAAAAGCTGCCAGGATACACAGGTCTGGCTGGCCATGGCCTCTGGTGGTCACCTCTAATTTGCCCTGAACTACTGGGGCTCTGTGCTTTCCTTCCTATGGGAAAGAATTTACTTTCTCATACAGGCACTCATGGCTGCAATTGGGATTCTGTCCCCAAAATTCTGTGTATCCAAGGGTTGCTCACAGATGAAATCTTGCCAAGACAGATGGATCTGTTTGGCCTTGGTGTCCAGTGGCTACAGCTCATCTGCCCCTGAAGCACTGGGACTCCATGCTTGCATTCCTATGGAAAAGAACCATCCTTCTTTCCATGCGCCCATGGCCAAAATTAGGAATTCACATTCCAAATTCCGTGTATCCAAGGATTGCTCCCAGACAAACCTGTCAGGACAGGAAGGTCAGGCTGTCCTTGGCCTCTGGTGGCTGCCACTCATCAGTCCCTGAATCATAGAATCACAGAGTAACTAGCTTGGAAGAGACCTCCAAGATCAAGTCCTAAGACCTGAGCTGGACCATGGCCCCAAGTTCCATGACTCTAAGTTCCATATCCAGTGTGGTTAGACAGGAAAGTTCGGTCAGAAGATTGCTACGATGTACGGGAAGGTAGAGCCTTAATTAACCAATAAGAACTTAGTGATAATATAAGCAGACCATAGTTATATAAGGCCATGAAAAGAGGAAATAAACACCATTTTGCCATCCACCATATCGGTGTCTGTGAGTGATTGGCCCAAATCACCTGTAAGTCGTTGTGTCTTTCTCCAACCGGGTCACTCTGCCTCAAAAGAGGCAACAGGTGGTGCCGACACCCAGGAGCCGCCCCCGGCACAGGGGCAGGTGCGGCCGGGAGATCGGGAATCTCGCCTCAGGGACCGACTTTGGCGGGGAGGACGTTCCCATACCGAGATGGAAGCCCTTGTCAAGGTAGTGTTGCAACTGCATAAGCAGTGGCTTATGCAAGGCTAAAGATTTTGAATGTGCAACTGTTGCAATAAGGGGCCATTGACAGCCTGGTGGAGATTCTCAGTCTGGAGTGTTGGGAAGGATGCACCAAGGCACACGTGGATGATGTTTTGTGCACGGGCTCTGGCAAAAGGCTCAAATAATGAGGGAGGAGGGAGGGTGATGCAGGTGCTGCAAAAGGCACTGCAAGAACAAGAAACCTGGAAAGCAGCTGTTGCCCAACCCGAGTGGGAGTCGTGACTGGTTCTTTTAGGGATCTCAGAGCGCAAAAGACACAGCAGGGGACAAAACCAGTTTACTTCTACAGAAATGCACTTTATTTAGTGCCAACCAAAATGTGATAGTGGGTCAGAGAGAGAGAATGAGAGAGAGAGAGAGAAAGGGGGGTTGGGATTATAGCTACCAAGACGGGCAGACGAATCCTCATGGAGTCAGCCAATAGATGTCTGTTGCCATCTGGGGAGATCTCAGGGAGTCTCCTCTGAGAAAGTCACTTTTATAGTCCTTTCCCAAAGCGAGTGGCTTCTGGCCAAAGGGTGGGAAGATTTATGGACTATTGTATGTTGAGATCGTTAACTGAGGAACAGGTGGAAACAGGACGTTTCAAGGCACACCAAACCATCTTTGTTGTTATGAACACACGCAGGGCAGCCCATACCAAACCAGTCCATTGTTCTTCCATCTGTGGGAGCTTTGTTGAGTAAACTCCCCGTGACTAGTTGTCATGAGAAACCAGTCCTGGTAGGCATCACCTGCGGAACAGTCACTTGGCGTTCCTCCCATCCCTGGCCAGCGCAGGCCTCAGGCGAGGGTCGTTGGGCAGAAACAGACAAGAGGCTCACACGGACTCTCACAGAGGCTCAGAACTGCCTGTGTGTCACTCCAAGATTGGGATTTGGAGTGATTGAGATTGGGATTTGGAGTGACCACACAAACCACGTCCGATGGTTGCTCCGCTGAGTCTGCTGACTCACCACATGAAAATAAAGAACATTTCCCTTTATCTTTGTTACCCCCCAGTCCTGCCTGCAATTCACCCGCGGAACCGGGACAGTGGCTGAGTAATGAGACTGTCAGTGAGGTTGGGAACTCTGCTGACAAGCGAGACCCTGAGGAGGCTTGGGACAGACCCCCACCCTGTGCTCCACAGAATGACGCTGGTCAGCATAAAGAAGGGCGGGGTGTAAAGTCTTTGCCTGCTACAAATTCGCATGGCGGGAAAAAGAGGGAAGTTGGGAGGAGAAAATCACAAAAATGGACAAAGAGGGGGAGGAGGGCATGCCCAGAGACACAAGGTCCAATCAGGGAGCGCGCCCCAAAATATTTCCATGTAGGGAAACAACTTCCCCAGCCGGGAGGCGGGGAGACCCAGGGTGTGGAGAAACCCACCAACAGGAAAAGGAGAGGGAGAGGGCAGAGCCCAACAAAAAGATACTCTTGCTGGATTTGTTATGACACCAATCCTCTGTTTTCTGAGGGTGTAGCCCTTGATATCCCATTTACCTATTCCAAGGAATCCCACCCAACCCAATGCCAATTGAATAGCCCCTGGAGAGGAATCACTTTAGCCCTAATCACTGGGAATCTGTGTGGGCAATCAACAATTAGTTCAACAAAACCGACCTATCTGTAAAACTCTTGTTGCCATCAATACAACATACTCTTGGGTTGGTATTGCAAAACAGACGTGGGCTAGATCTTTTACTTATGCACCAAGGAGGTTTGTGTGCCGCCCTGAAAGAACAGTGTTGTTTTTATGCCAACTATTCAGGTGTAATTAAAGATGCAATGGCAGAACTTAGAGAAAGGCTGGTGCAACGAAAGAAAGACAGAGATGCTCAACGAAGCTAGTTTGAGTCACTTTTTGACCATTCTCCTTGGGTCCCCACCATAATATCTACTTTGATAGGACCAATCATCATGATTTTGCTTGTGTTAATTTTTGATCCTTGTGTCCTCAACAAACTAACACAATTTGTCAAGGCTTGCCTAAGCAGAATAGATATTATGGTGAAATCATGGCTCCTAAAAGAACTGAGCAGAAATTGTGACACCATGGGGCATAACGGAAACAAGGGGCTTTGGCCACACCATGGAGCCTAAGAGAACCAAGGGGCCATTGTGACATCATGGGTGCTAATAGAACCAAGGGGAAATTGTGACACCATGGACCATAATGGATGCAAGGGTGTTTTGTAAAACCATGTGGCCTAACAGAACCCAGGGGCTGTTGTGACACCATTGTGCCGTATGAAACCAATGGTCCATTGTGACATCATGGGGCCTAACACAACCAAAGGGCCTTTGTGACACCGTGGGGCCTCATAGAACCAAGAGGCCATTGTAAAACTATGGGAGCTCAGGGAACCAAGGGGATATTGTGACACCATGAGGTCTCAAAGAACCAAAGGGTGATTTAGACACCCTGGAGCCTAATGAAACCAAGGGTTCCTTGTGACACAAGGAGGCTCATGGAACCAAGGGGGCTTTGTAACACCATGGGGGCTCGTAGAACCAAGGGGCCATTTAAACATCATGGGACCTTGTGGAAACAATGGGCCAAATTGACACATTTTGCCTCATAGAACCAAGGTGCCACTGTGACACCCAGATGATTCATGGCACCAAGGGGCCAATTTGAACACTATAGGAGCTCATAGAACCAAGAACCAATTTGAACACCATGGGGCCCAAAAGAACCAAGAGGCCATGGTGACACTGTGGGTCCTAACACAACTGAGGGGAGATTGTAACTTCATGGGGCATAATGGGACCAAGGGGCTTTCTTGAAACCATGGGGTCTCATGGCACCAAGGGGCCATTTTGAACACCATGGGGCCTAATACAGCAAAGGGGCTTTTGTGTCACCATGAGTCCTCTGATAATCAAGGCAGGATTGTGACACCAAGGGGCCTCATAGAACCAAGGGGGTATTGACACACCATGGAGTCTAACCGAACCAAGGGGCCATTGTGCCCCCATGGGACTTCATGGAACCAAGAGCCATTGTGAGACCATGGGACCAAACAGGCCAAGGTGCCAATGTTACTCAATGCTGTCCACTGGGACCAAGGGGCTATTGTGAGACTATGGAGCCTAAGGGAACAAAGGCCCCATTGTGGCACCATGCAGCCTATCTGAACCAAGGGTCCATTGTGACACCATGGAACCTAACAGAAGCAAGGTGCCATTCTGATACTATAGGGCCCCATGGCACCAAGGGCCCATTTTGAAACCAAGGGTGCCTAACAGAACCAAGAGGCCATTGTGACACCATGGGACCTCAGAGAAGCAAGAGGCCATTGTGACACCATGGGTCCTCATAGAACCCAGAGTGCATTGTGACACCATGGGGCCTCATAGAACCAAGGGTCCATTGTGGCATATGGCAATCATAGAACCAAGGGGCCATGGTAACAGCATGAGACCTCAGCGAATCACAGATCCACTGTGACACCATGTGGCCTATCTGAACCGAGGGGCCATTGTGACAACATGGGTCCTAACAGAACCAAGGGGAACTTGTAACACCATGAGGCCAAACAGAACGAATGGGCCATTATAACTCCATCGGGCCTTATGGAACCAAGGGTCCCTCATGACATAATGAGTCCTAACAAAACCAAGGGAAAATGGTGACTCCATATGTCCTAAAAGAACCAAGGGTCTATTGGGAGTACCATAGGGCCTAAGGAAACCCAGTAGCCATTGTGACCCCATTGTGCTATATGAAACCAATGGGCCATTTTGATACGATGGGGCCTAATAGAACCATGTGGCAAATGCGACACCAGTGTGCTGCCTGGAACCAATGTTCCATTGTGACACCATGGGGCCTAACAGAATAAATGGGTCATTCTGACAACACGGGCCTCATAGAACCAAGATACCATTGTGACTCGATGGGACCTCATAGAACCAATGAGCTGTTGTGACACCATGGGACTTCATGGAACTCAGGAGCCATCATGACATGACGGGGCCTCAGTGAACCAAGGGGTCATTGTGACACCATGGGGCTTCATAGAACCAAAGGTGTATTGTGACACCAGTGGGCCTAATAGAACCAAATGTCCATTGTGACATATGAGGGCTCATAGAACTCAGGGGCCATTATAACACCATGGGAGCTCACAGAACGATGGGTCCATTGTGACACCATGTGGCTTATCTGATCTAAGTGGTCATTGTTGCAACATGGACTCAAACAGAATCATGGTCCATTGTGACACCAAGTAGCCTCATGGCACCAAAGGGCCACTTTGAACACCATACGAGGTCACAGAACCAAGGGGCAATTATTGACACCATGGAGCCTAACAGAACCAAGGGGCCATAGTTACACCATGGGTCTTAACAGATGGGAAATTGTGACACCATGGGGCATAAAAGAAGCAAGCAGTTTGGGTCTAACCATAGAGGCTAACAAAGGGGCCATTTTCACACCATGGTGTCCACCAGAATCAAGGGACCATTATGACATCATGGGGCCTCACAGAACCAAGGGACCATTGTGACCCCATGGAGCCTGACTGGACCACGGTGCCATTGTGACACCATAGGGCCTCATGGCACCTACATGCCATTTTAAACACTGTGAGGTCTAAAAGGACCAAGGGGACCATTTTATGCCCTGGGGCATAATGGCATAAGGGTATATTGTGACACCATTTGACCTAACAGAACGATGGGGCTGTTGTGACACTATGGGAGCTCATTACACCAAGGGGCCATTGTAAAAACATGGGACCTCATGGAACCAAGGGTCCACTGTGACATCATAGGTCCTCAGAAAACCAAGGGGTCCTTGTGACACCGGGGGCCTAATAGACCCAAGGGTGTATTGTGACACCGTGGGACCTAACAGAGCCAAAGGGCCATTGTGACACCATGAAGGCTCATAGAACCAATGGTCCATTGAGACACCATGGGATCTCATGGTATCAATAGGTCATTGTGACACCATGGGACCTCATAGATCCCAGGTTCCATTGTGCCACTATAGGACTTCATGGAACCAAGCGGCCATTTTGACATCATGGAGCCTCATGGAATAATGGTCTATAATGACAGCATGGGGCCATACAGAACCAAGGTGCCATTGTGACACCTTGCAACTTAACAAAACTAAGGAGCCATTTTGACATCATGGCCTCATAAAACCAAGTGGCCAATGTGACACCATGGGACCTCACAGAACCATGGGTCCGCTGTGGCACCGTCTGGTATGTCTAATCAAATTGGTCATTTTGACAACATGGACCTGAACAGAACCAAAATGCCATTGTGACACGAAGCGGGCTCATGGAACCAATGGCCCATTTTGAACACCATGGGAACTCATGGAACCAAGGGGCAATTATTAACACCGTGGGGCCTAATAGAACGAAGGGGCCATGGTGACACCGTGGGGTCTTATAGAATTAAGGTTGTGTTGTGACACCATGGTGCCTAACAGAGCCAAATTCTATTGTGACACATGGGGGCTCATAGAAGCAAGGGGCCCTTGTAACACCTAGAAACACAGAACCTCATGGAATCAAGTGGCCATTGTGACACTTTGGTGCCTCATAGAACCAAGGGGCCATTCTGGAACCATGGGGCTTCTGAGAACCAAGGGGTGATGTAGACACCATGGAAACTAATGAAACCAAGGGCCATTGTTACACCATGAGGTCTAAGAGAAGCAAGGGGCCAGGGTGTTACCTTGGGGCCTAAAAAAATCATGGGGACGTTTTGACATAATGGAGTCTTGTGGAACCAAAATGCCATTGTGACACCAAAGGATCACAAAATCCAAAGGGGAATTGGTACACCCCGGGGCCTATGAGAACCAAGGGACCATTGTGACACCATGAGGCCTAACAGAACTCGGTGGCCATTGTGACATCATGGGCCCTAACAGAATCAAGGGGCCATTCTGACACCATAGGACCCAACGGAACCAAGGATGCTACTGAGGAACCTTGTGTGAACATTAATTAAACCAAGAATCTGCTCCAGTTGAGCTCCTCTCCCCAGGTATCCTGGGCTGACGTTATGATGCTTTGCATCCCCAATTGTGTGTGCTGTTCATTTCTGGAATTATATTCGGTGCTTTCAGAATTGACTCTGAAAGTGAAGGTTTGTTTTGTCTAGTTAGCGGGTGCCCCTCCACCATTGTCTGGGCTTAGGAGAGGCTCACTGGCTTTGCTTTCACTTTGCTGGCTTGGCTGCTGCTTTGCTTGCTTGGCTGCTGCTTTGCTTGCTTTGCTTTCGGTTTGCTTGCTTGGCTTGGCTCGCTGGCTTAGCTTTTGCTTTTTCCTTATTAGTTAGTTTAGCTAGGCAGCCCAATTTCCTTCTCTGGACTGTTTTCTTTGCTTTCCTTCTTCTCTTTTCCTGAATACCATCTGAACCTGTTTTGGACCAGAACCTAGGAACATTGAGGAGCCCCTGGAGTCTGCATTTTCATGATAAGCATTCAGCCCTCCCCGGCGCCAGAGACTTTCTGAGTTTGTTCATCCTCTCAGACTGGTGAAAGAGTTTCTTTTGTCATCTGTGGCTGTTTTTTTCTTGTATTGGGGAGTGGGGGTTTTTTGTTTGCTAAATAAACAGGTTTTTTCCACTTTTCCTCTGAGGAAATTCTTCCTGAACCCGGTGGTGGGGGTCTGGATTTTTTTGGGGGGGGGCCTCCTTCCAGAGGTTTTCCTCTTAATTTGTCCTAAATCAGGACACCAGGGTTCTACAGGTCCTGCAGGATCCTGCTCCATCACAGGCTTCCTGTTTGGTCATAGCCTCCTTTGGGAATGGATCTACTGCAGAGCAGGATCCAGCACTGGATGCAGGTTAATCCCTGCTGCATTCTGGGCCTCCATGGGCTGCAAGTGGATCTCTGCTGCATCATGAGGTACCTGAGCTAGTCCCCCTCCCCATGTGTCGCTGCATGATTAGGGCAGGGGAAATTTGGGAGGACCAAAACTCCTGTTTCCTCCAGTGAATACTGAGTTTTCGGAGTAGCTACTGCCCATTCTGGTGTTGTGTCACCAACTGAACCATCCAGCAGTTCAATCTTAGGTCAGGCTCCCATATAGACAGGATCTTTTCTTGATCCCCTCTGGCTCTCATCCATAATTTCCTATATATTTGACCTAAGCATTCTTTTTCCAGGAACAATCTTAAAATGCTGGAAATAAGATTTTAAAGTTTTAGAATAGGATAATATATATATAAAAAACAAGTAGAACTTTTAGAACAAAAGTTTGTCCTTTTGGCCTTCTTCTTCATAAGTCTAAGTAATATTTCATAATTAAATAAAAAGTCTGCATTACAAGCCACAAATTGTTAGTTATTAAGTTAAAAGTAAAAATAATTTAAGCATCATTTCTTAATTAAGCAATTTATCCTTAAAATCCCTGTAAAAAGTCTTCATTTTAAATTGTTTAACTTAAAGTACTGTAAAACTCATCTTTGGTAAAACTATAATAGAAATAAAAAGTAATAAACATCTAAATCCAAACAAAAAAAAAAATCTCACACATTTAATCCCAACCCTAACAAAAAATCCCCCCACAGCATTAATTCATCATCCAAACATTGGGCAAGTCTTTGTAATCTTCGGGCCTAGATATTGGATTGAATCCCATCAATGTTGGGATACCCAGACTCCATCCTTCATGCTGGAGTGCAGGATGGCATCACATGTACACGGTGTTAGGCATTGCCATTCCTTGATAGTTGATCAAATCTGGAGGTCAGGGGATTCAAGAAGCCCTGCTTTTGCATCCGTTTGGTCTGCCAAGTATCTTAGTCTAGGGATGGTGTATATGCTTTGGGTTATGTCAGTTTTCTGAAGAGGTTTTCATGTGAAGATGTATGCTCTGACACATATTACTCACCAAGCTGGTGACATGACAGTCCACTTCCCTTTGCTGCAGAGCATGTAGAAAGTGCTGGTGGTCAAAAGCTTTAGCCAATATCCATGAATACAACACCCAGCAGCCTCTGTTCTCTTCTGGCAGATCAAATTATTGTTTGCAGGAGTATCAATTTTTCAGAGTATCCCGCTGCTTCATAAAGCCTCTTTGCCTTGGCTTGAGGGAGCATGCCTCAGTTAACCTTGCTGATCTTATTCTGGAGAACAGGTTTAACAAGATGGAACCAATTGTGATCATTCATGGCTTCTTATAAATAGATATGATAATAGATTTCTTTTCCAGGTTAAGTATAGGTGGCCCATTCACCTGGGCCAAATTGGTAAATTTATCTCAAATATGGGCAGTGGCCAACAAAGTATGATTGAAAGAATTGTATTGCTCCCACATGTCCTACCCACTGTCCAGTGATGCCGTTCAGTCTTGTTTTTTATTTTCATGAACAGAAACAATCCGTCGAGCTTTGTCCACAAAAGTATGTACCATACCAATGGAGAAGAGCAGTGCTCTGGATGCTCTGGGCCCAGACTGTCTTCTCTTGCATCATCTTAGAGAGACCTAGGGCCAACAGCAGAAGAGTTTTTGTCACACCACTTTCTTCGCACTCCTATAAGAAATCCCACAAATTCAATGTCTGATGCATTTGTAAGATCTTGAGTTAGTCTGTGAAGGCACTGGTATTTCCTGACCTTCTCATTGGCAGCAACTTTCAAGGAGGAGTTGTAGTGCTTGTATCTGACTGCCATGTTCACCATGAATGCCTTTCATCCTTTAACAAATATCAAATCTGGCTTGTATAACTTGTTGTGATCGTCTCTTGAAATACAGTCCAGTTCTTCTTTTTAGCAGCTCACAGATGTGTCTCTTTGTGCCTTTATTCCTGGTGTTTTGAGTAATTGGACAGTTTCCTATAATATGGGCTGATGTTTCATTATCAGCACCACAATATTATCAAGTTTCCACAAGTACCCCTGGCCAAGATCTCTCTCGGGGCAGACATTGACTCTCAACTGTAGTGCAGTTAACAATTTTCTATGAGGTGTGCTTCTGGTTATCCTCCAATTACTGATATTATCATTTTCAAACTTCGCAATACTGTGGCCTTGGGATACGAGTAATTTTTGATATGATATGATATGATATGATATGATATGATATGATATGATATGATATGATACGATATATATCGTATGCCTTGGGATACTTGGCCAATCCCTCCCAATTTCCATCGAAGTAGTTTATATGTTCCAAGAACTGTTTAGCATGGCTTTTCCTTTGGTTTGCTTTTTAAGAGTGTGCACATTTTTTGGCTGTGGTTTTAGTCTGTTTCCTTATTATCACCTCCAGCCCGGGCTTTGGTCCTTACTTGGTGCTGATTGTAGCAGGGGACTTCATCACCTCTCCATTGGATGGTATCCCAACCAAGCAGGCAGTTCAATTCCCACAAGCATGACTATATCAGCTATTTCACTACTATATTTAAGTTTAGTTAATAGCAGAAATAAACACGGTATCTTTATAGCAAAACTGCTATAACATTATACATTCAGCATGCATGTTAATATTTGCAAAAAACCAATATTATAATATGGATTTATATCATGCTGGACATTTTCCAGCCCATTCCCAGCTCAAAGCAGAGGGAAGAAGAAAAGGAAAGAGCGGCCCTGAGAGAATCCCAGAACGATGGTGATGAGAAGGGGCCCAGCAGGGTGAGACACCTCAAACCCAGTGAAGGTGCAAATGAGACCACAGGAGCACAACCTACGAATTTGATTGAACATGGATTTGATTGAACTGGAAATGTGAGGTAGAGAAATAGGAAAGAGAGAAAAAGAAAGAGGGAAGAGTTGAGGCTGGGACTGGGCAGCTGCTGGGAAGAGCCACAGAGCACAGAGCCTTTCACCAGCACACCCAGAGCCCAAACTGAACAATTTGCTCAGTGGTGACTCCCCAGAGAGTGGCATGAAAAATGTGTTCCTCTTTGTGTTGATTTTAAAAGGTGTAATACAAGAAAATAAGAGACAAATAGTAAAGTAAAAGGCTATAATGGTTGGGAGTTTGGTACTTGGTTAGGAATACACTTTTTTTGAGGTATATTTTTTGAATTTATTAGCTTCTTGTATATTTATAGCCTTACTGTATATTTTCAAACTGTTTTATAAATTACATTTTATAATTTAGGATTTGTTTTAAAGGTTATTTATGAGTTTGGATTTTAAGAGCATTTGTGGGTTTTTGTTGTGGTTTTAATTTATTTTTTTTAATAAGGTTTGATTTGTGGCTTTTAGTTTTTAGAGACGGTTGGTGCTGGTAACTGGTATATTAGCAATAGGTGTTTCTATTGAGTGTTATTTAATTAAGTAAGTAGTTTCTTTATTACAAATACTCTTTACTACCTATGCTACTTTTAAAGAAAATTATATTAAAAAAACAATTTTGACACTATACATACAGTATTTCTCCGAATATTCAGGAGAAGCCAATGCCATAACATGTATTTGTAGCAGCGGCAGAGCCGCAGCGCCCAGCGCTCCCCACTCCCACCCCACCTGCGCCACCTCCTCGCATCCAGCGACCCCCGGGAGCGGAACTGGGGCTCGGGGCGAGGGGACGGAACGGACGGATCTGCACTGGGGGGCCCCGAGCCCCCTGCCCAGCCCTGTGAAGCGTGGAAAAACTCTCTATACCGCACAAAATAAGGTATAAGAGTAGGAATGTATTTATTCAGCGCTGAGGGGGATAGGTCCTCCAAAACCACGCACTCCTTTGGCGACCTGCACCTCTCTTTTTATTCTCTACAAACTAGAATTGCACAATACATCTAATACATATTCATCGCCTCTCCCGCTACATATTAAAATTAGCAACAAGCCTCTTCCTGCTCCACACTGCTCCTTGGGAAAAAGTAAACCGTTTTCCTTTCAGTTGAACTTTTCATCTTGTCTCCTAGCACATATTCTTTTTACTCCTTTGCCCATCTTCTGGACTTTGATACCAGTTTTCCTGGGTTCAGGGATCTGGAGAATCCCCCTTATCCTGTGGTGCCTTTGTCCTTGCATCCTGTTCGCCCACCCCAGCACTTTATCTTATACTGCAGCCCTGCTCTCCTCTGTTCTTGTAAGCACCATAAATTCCAGCCAACATAGGGTTTTGTCAGCCCCCTTCTAGTCCAAGCATTTCTCGATGCTCGATTCCTAACTCTCAGTTGCTCTGTCTCCCCTGCAGGCTCAGGGGGTGCTGCCCCCTCCCCAACAGCCGCTGCTGCGGCGGCCGCGGGGCACAGGGGGTGGCAAAGGGGGGTCCGGGATGCGAGCGGGGGAGCAGCGGGAGGAAGAGGAGAGAGGGGAAGGGGAGGAGAGAGGAAAGGGAGGAGCAGGAGCAGGAGGAGCAGGAGAGGAGAAGCGGGCGCAGGCGGAGAATCGCGGTGCTGCAGGGCGAGCCCGCTGAGCCCGCAGCTCCGCTGGCCCCGGCAGCATCGCATTCCTGCATCCCGCGGGTGAGCGCGGAGGGGAAGCTCGGCCCGGGGCTATCGCGGCAGCTCCGGCACGGCTGGTTGGGTTTCGGATTCTTGGGGGATGGGGGGTGGAGTTTGTGCCTCGCAGATTCGGGAATCGAGTCCCAAATGTATTTGGGTGTCCTTGGGAGACGTATTGCTTTATTGATGTGAGGAGGGGATGTTTCTGGCTCTTGCAGGAATCCAAAGCTGAGCCGTAAATGCTCCTTAGGGGGATTTGGAGTGGCCCACGTGGCGATGGCCCGGTCCCGGCGGGGCGGGACATCGGTTTTGGGGATCCCCGGGAGAGGCGGGGGATGAAAGGCGGGAGCCCCGGCGTGGGGAGAGGGGCGACAGCAGAGCTGGGGGACCCCCGGCAGCCTGGAGGGGAGGTGGAGCCGGGAGATGAGTGGGGTGCGGGCCCCCCGAGCCTGGAAGGGCTGGCAGGGAACGGGGGAAGCCCCGAGTGCCTGAAGTGGGGGGATGCTGGAGAGGGGGACCCTGGGACCTGAGTTAGGATCAGGGCAGGATGAGCCCTGGGACTCACGAAACTACCTCAGCGTGCCTGAGCAGGAGCCAGGAGAGGGGGAATCCCCAGGAGCCACGGGTCCCCATCAGTTCTGAGAACAGGAACCCCCATAACCACAAAGTGAACACAGTGTGAACAGGGATCTTCTGGGAGAGTGTTTTTGGGCTCCTTCATGATTTTTGGAGGTTTTTATGGACACCAGACAGCCTGGGCATTTCTTGAGATGCACTCAGACAGCAGGACCTTCAAAGCCGTATCAATCACTTTGTTTTTCCCCCAAACCAAGATTTTCCATTCCCAAGTCTTATCCAGATGGAGGAAAAGGCTGTGAGGAACAGGAAGATGCCCCTGGACAGCCAGGCAGGTGAGGAGGAAGTCACTGCCCCTTTCCCCCTCTGTTCTGCTGGGAGGATTGGGGGCATCTTCTCCTTCCGTCTGGCACAGAGTCAAATCCCATCCTCTCCTTGTCCTTCCCCCACAGACAAGGAGCTGAGGACGGAGACCATGGAGGACAAATCCCCACAGCAGAACCTCGTGGAAGAGGCTGTTTGCAGCGGCTCCACAGTGCAGGAATCCAACAGGGAGGAAAAGCCGCGGAGATCCCGCATAAGGAGGGGCTGCAAACGCAGATCATGGGGATCCGAGGAGGAAAGACCCAGCCTGGGCCGGGCAGGCAGCCAGAGATGTGGCCAGAGCTCTGAGCTGAGGGTCCATGAGCAGCTTCAGGATGGCAAAAAGCCCCTTCAGTGTTTGGAATGTGAGAAGAGTTTCCGCACGAGCTCTGGCCTGGTCCGGCACCAGATGATCCACACTGGGGAGAAGCCCTATGAGTGTGGGAAATGTGGGAAGGGATTCAGAAACACCTCAGATCTGATCAGGCACCTGACAGTGCACACTGGGGAATGGCCCTACGAGTGTGGGGAATGTGGGAAGGGATTCAAGTGCCCCTCCGGCCTGATCCGCCACCAGAGGATCCACAAAGGGGAACAGCCCTACGAATGTGAGGAATGTGGGAAGAGCTTCAGTGTGAGGTCCAGTTTGACCCGCCACCAGAGGATCCACACTGGGGAACGGCCCTACAAATGTGGGGAATGTGGGAAGGGATTCAACCAGAGCTCCAGTTTGCTTTGCCACCAGAGGATCCACACTGGGGAACGGCCCTATGAGTGTGGGGAATGTGGGATGAGCTTCAGGATGTGCAGCAAACTCACCCGTCACCAGAGGATCCACACTGGGGTACGACCGTATGTGTGTGGGGAATGTGGGAGGAGCTTCAGCCAGAACCACAACCTGATTGTCCACCAGATGATCCACACTGGGGAACGAGCCTATGTGTGTGGGGAATGTGGGAAGAGCTTCATCCAGTACCACAAACTGATTGTCCACCAGATGATCCACACTGGGGAACGACCATATGTGTGTGGGGAATGTGGGAAGGGCTGCAGAACCACCAGTGAGCTGATCCGCCACCAGATGATCCACAACGGGGAATGGCCCTACAAGTGTGGGGAATGTGGGAAGGGATTCAGAAACACCTCTGAGCTGATCCGCCACCAGAGGATCCACACCGGGGAACGGCCCTACAACTGTGGGGAATGTGGGAAGAGCTTCAGGCACAGATCCCACCTGGTTGTCCACCAGAGGATCCACACCGGGGAGAAGCCCTATGAGTGTCCTGAGTGTGGCAAGAGGTTTCAGAGGAGATGCAGTCTGCTAAAGCATCGGCAGATTCACATAGAGGAGAGGAGAGGCCCTTCCGCTTCAACTAGTGCAGGAAGGGCTTTAAGAAAAACTCCACCATCGTCACCCACCAGTGGATCCACACCAGGGAGAGGCCATAACAGTGTCCCCAGTGTGGGAAGAGCTTCTCCCCGAACTCTGCTGTGACCCAGCACCAATGGGGCCACTGGTAACGGAAGCTCTGTGAGTGCCCCATGTGTGGGAAGAGGTTCCTGTGCTGCTCCAGCTCCATCCCCTCTGTTGGGCCCCGTTAGATGCTCCCCAGTGACCCTCGTTGGGCAGAGCCTTGGTGATCCATGGTCTTGGTGATCCATGTTGGGAACTCACCTGGCTTGTGGTCTCCACTTCTTCCTGGCTCTTTGTGGGCACCTGGACTCAGCAGGCAAAAAACCCACTGGGATGCAGACTGACATCAGGAATTCATTTGGGACAGTGGATTGTACTTTCCACCCTGTGAGAGTCCATGTGAGCCTCTCATCTGTTTCTGCCCAACGACCCTTGCCTGAGGCCTGCGCTGGCCAGGGATGGGAGGAACGCCAAGTGACTGTTCTGCAGGTGATGCCTACCAGGACTGGTTTCTCATGAAACCTAGTCACGGGGAGCTGACTCAACAAAGCTCCCACAGATGGAAGAACAATGGACTGGTCCGGCACGGGCTGCCCTTCATGTGTTCATAACAACAAAGATGGTTTGGTGTGCCTTGAAGCGTCCTGTTTCCACCTGTTCCTCAGGGTAACGAGCTCCACATACAATAGTCCATAAATCTTCCCACCTTTTGGCCACAAGCCACTCACTTTGGGAAAGGACTATAAAAGTGAGTTTCTTAGAGGAGACCCCCGAGATCTCCCCAGACGGCAACAGACATCTATTGGCTGGCTCCACGAGGATTCATCTGCCCATCTTGGTAGCTATAATCCCAACCCCCTTTTCTCTCTCTTTCTCTCTCTTTCTCTCTCTCTCTCTGTCCCCCTATCACATTTTGGTTGGCACTAAATAAAGTGCATTTCTGTAGACGTAAACTGGTTTTATCCCCTGCTGTGTCTTTTGCGCTCTGAGATCCATAAAAGAACCAGTCACAACTCCCGCACGTGTTGGGTGGATCGTGACATTATTTGGTGTAGTTGGCAATTGGATTCCCGATACTGGGGGAGTTGGGGTTTCTGTGCACTTTATACCAGGGGAAGACCTGTGCCATTTCAGCTGCACCTAGTCTGTCAGTGCCGTAAGGACTGAACAGTGTTAGAAAGCAAGGGAGGTGGTATTGGGTTCTTCCCACAATCTGCACACAGACCCAGGTGGATTTTAAACTCCATTTCAGTTATTGGAGAATTTTTTGAAAGGATCTCAACTGAGCAAAAGATGGGACTTGTGTTTTTTGTTGTTTGCTGCTTGCTGTAGTTGAGGAGACAATCATTGTGCAACTAAAGAGATCCTCCCAAGCAGTTTGGTCTCCTCAGCCACCCAGGGAGGAGAGGGGATTGTCCCCAGCAGAAGTCTGAGTGACAAGTGTTGACCTCCGTGAAGTGGTTTTTCCCCTTCGCACATAATCGTAACTCAGAGGTTACAGTTGTTGTATAATTATTGTATTTGACTACTTGGGATCACGAAGAGACAAGTGGTTTTTGTAGTTAAGTTAGTGTCTCCCAAGTAGTGTGTCTCTTCACCCGCTCCAGGGAAGAGAAGGGATTCACAGTTTCAGCTGTGCTTTTTGTGTAACTTTAAGTGTGTCTCCCTGAGTATGGTTTTAGTCCCTTCGTAAAAATGTCTGAAAATGATAAAGCTGCATTTTAGGCTTTACTAGCTAAGTATAATGTCAGACCCTCCCAAGGGGGGGAAGACTGGGCACACAGTAATTGGTTTAATTTAGAAAATGTAATTGATAGAATACATTCCTTGCAACATGAAACAAAATTCAAACTGAGCAACAAAAATAAAACCACACGTTGCTCAGTTCTTGGTGCTTGTCTTTCAGCTGATGTAGAATCTCGTTTTAAACGAGTGAGTGAGGAAAATGCAGTGATAGACTCCTTGCAAAACCTGGTGGAAGCTTTGCAAAAACTATTACAGGAGAAAACAAACTAACTAGAACAGAAAACAAATCAGATAGAAACTCTGGAAAACCAACCAGAGCAGGAAAGAAAACACAACTACTTGCTACAACTATCACATGCCTTACAACATGCAGATACACCTAATGAAACAGAAGAAAAGGAAACATATCACATAAAGCAGATATACCCACAGAGAGAACTAGTACATGTACATGTACTAGAAAATTGCTGCTCTAAAATGAGACCTCTTGTTAAAACGGAATATAGATACCTGAACGACGATGATTTTGACCCCCACATAACCTCCAAAAAATTAGCATACACTGCTACTGAATTGGCCAAATTAAAGAAAGAATACTCACATCTCCCCCAAGAATTTGAAACCGAGTATGTTTTTAGAGTTTCACTAACTGGAGAAGATTAAATTAAATTAAGTGAACAAGAAGCCAGTGGGCACTGGGGCCTTGGAGCTCTCTTAACAATGGGTGACAAATTTAACTTATGGTCCCTAACTCAGCACGCTGTTTTTTGGGCAGGGGGGCTTAACCCTTTGGAAAGGGGAAACCTTGTAGCTTTAGTTGGTACCCCCGACCAACTCCTAGAAAACTTTTAAAAAGCTGCCTGCTTGCAAATTATACATGAAATAAAATTCACTGCTGGCCATAAATCACCTATGCAATTATCTGTAAATGTAAAACAAATCCCTCTCCTCTCTAGTGCCAAAGTACAGATCAAACCAGTTATTCAAGACTTGCAAAACTCCCCTGTATGGCCAGTCCAAAAACCCAGACCTGACACTGTAGCTGTGTACCAATACATAGATGATGTATTGATAGGAAGAGAAGAAAAAGAAGAAGTGAGGGATGTGCGACAGAAAATAATTTCACACCTATAAAGCCCTAACTTGCAAATTGCCTCAGAAAAAATTCAAAAAGCTTCTCAGGAAGTGAAGTTTTTGAAGACAGCAACTACTGGTACTACCCCCCGTGACAGGGTGGCCCAGAAATCCTCAGTAACAGAAGGAACTGTAAAAAATCTGGCAATAACAGAAACTGAGACGTTGGGCAACAGCGATGACAAACCTGCCTCAATAATTAAAGTAGCCTCTGCTTTCTCCCCCAAACAGTCTCTGTTCACTAATACTTCGTTCACTAATGCTTCTGCTGAGCAAATTATTGCTGGGGGATGGGGTGACTCTTGGCTTGGAGTGCTGATGGTTATTTGGGGTGTTTTTCAGCTTGAAGTGCAGAGTGCCTTCTTTGTTTGCAACTACACTGACTCTCATTTTGTGTTTAAAGGAGGTACAGAGTGGCTTCCTTCTTGGCAGCAAAATGATTGGGAAGTTAACAGAATTTCTGTCTGCATAGTTCCATCATTTTAACCTCCTGCCTCTTTGTGGCAGATTCTGTTGTGTTTACTTTTAACAGAATAATACCATGGAAAGTGAAGATTAATTGCTGAATCCCTCATCAAACCTGAATACAGTTATGGCACAGGACTTTAACAGTTGTGTTTTATTTTGTGAAGATTCAACATCAAAATTGAACTGTTGTACAATTTTCCCAAAAATTATGTGTCGGAAAAACAATACAAAATATAAAGGAGAACTTGATGTCAATGTTGTAACACCTACTATCCAACCACCGGTTATACTGAGCCTGAAAATTTTTGAAATTGGACCTTGGGTAATTCAGAAAACTGGCCAACAGCAAATATTTTTTAATTCAGCCTGATCTTTTAAACAAGTCAAATTGCCAATGCAAAACAATGTCTCAGTAATTCAGCCAGCCTGTTCACCTTTTCTTGGCATGGACAAACAACCTAGTTGCAAAACCAGGAGGATCCTTTCAAGTAACAAACAAGAGACATAACCGGTGTTGTGGGAACAGGATTGGGAATTTAAATAGCATTGATTCAGAGGGATTAATAAACAAATTGGTTGCCACCACCAGAGACCTGACCTCTGCAGTCCTCTTTAACAGCCCTGGGGACGCAAGAGTGGTTATTATCAAATATTTTACCAAATTGGGAAAAGGCAAATGTAAATGATCAGAAATTGATAATTGATGTTCTTGGTACTGCTCAAAACAACATCTCCTTAGCCCTCAGCTGTATCCAGGCACAGCTTTGGATGCAAACAGTTGTTGCCTCAATTATAAGGGAAGGGGAAGAAGGCATCTTCCCTACTGAAATCCGGACAGTAATTTGGGGCAACACTAATGATTTTGAAAGGAAGTTTCAGTCCTGGTGGAATTTGGTGAATTTTACCTACAACCCCAGCACAAACACAGCCACAGCCTTTGTGTTGACAATACGCAACGCTTCAGTGCATTTGATATACCCCATCATTGCATTAGGATTGGATCACAATGGAACTATTCTCTATCCTTTCGAGCATAGAGGATGGGCCTGTCAAATTGATGAGAAATGGCAAATTGTTAATTTGGAATCTTGGGTTGTTCAGGAGCAACAGGGTTTCATTTGTGAAAGCAATGCCATTGTGGCCCAAGACATCTGTTTAGACACACAGCAAAATATCTGTCATTTTGAAATACACCTTGATGAGACTCCTGCAACAGTGCTGGTGTACATAGGAAATGGATGTGTGCGTGTAAGAACTGCTTGCAACTTAGTGTTTGTAGGAAATGTAACAGTGGATCTAAAAAATAATTTAAATTTTTGTGTTTGTAATTTGACCATGATCATGGGCTGTGACTTTTCCTATACTGCTCCAGTTATGTCTTATCACCTTTTGCAATCCAATTTTACACTGATTCATCAGTTAGTGCCTGCTCCCATCAGGATGAACCTCACTTTGATAAAACAATTGTTGCTTCACCAGGACTTAATTGGGATCTTGGGAAAGATCAAGAAAAATGGACAGAAGACCCTGGTGACAGTTCATCACAATGTGAAAGAAATACATCGGGTTTTAGAAAGGGTAAAAGGGGATGCTGAACTCAGGTGGTGGGATACTCTTTTTGGGTGGTCACCTACTGCTACTGGCATCCTAAACAAATTGTGTCATCCCATCGTTGTGCTATTGATTTTGGTTTTGATCAGTTTTGTTTTGTCAGTCATTCTATACATTCTGAATTGGAGAATGGTAAAACGGCTGACACAATTGGCATCAACAATGGAAGCACATAATTTGATCACTACTCCAATTTCTAAAGACACCCGTAAAGTTATTGACACCAGACAAATTACACGAGCAGTAAAAGTCAGGCCTTTAACAGCAAACTGATTAGAATTATTTGTTGCTTGTTATAATTGGTATGATTAGTTTTAGTAAATGTTAAGCTTTTAATTGAAAATTGTTGTGGAAAATAATTGTTTTAATCATAAAACATATACTGATTTCTTTTAATTTTAATTGTTTGAATGTCATTTTATTGATTTGTTTTAATTCTAATTGTTTGAATTTTAATTGTTTGGATGTTATTTTATCGATTAATTTTAATTGTTTGAAAGTTATTTTAGCTAAAAATTATTTTAATCAATTTTGATGTGATTATTTTACTTTATTATTTTCCTGTTTATTTTCCTTCCTTTTCCTTTTCCTTTTCCTTTTCCTTTTCCTTTTCCTTTTCCTTTTCCTTTTCCTTTTCCTTTTCCTTTTCCTTTTCCTTTTCCTTTTCCTTTTCCTTTTCCTTTTCCTTTTCCTTTTCCTTCTCCTTCTCCTTTTCCTTTTCCCTTTTTCTTCTTAACCCTGTTTTTTTGTTTTCCCTTTCCCTGTTCTTGGGATACGCTACCAATGACGGGTCCTGAAGATGCTACAAGGTCACAACATCATGCTGATGGAGTTTCTCAGCGACGCTCCTTGGTCACAGGGTGATATGAGAGTCCGTGTGAGCCTCTCGCCTGTTTCTGCCCAACGACCCTCGCCTGAGGCCTGCGCTGGCCAGGCATGGGAGGAACGCCAAGTGACTGCTCCACAGGTGATGCCTACCAGGACTGGTTTCTCATGACAACTAGTCACGGGGCGCTGACTCAACAAAGCTCCCACAGATGGAAGGACAATGGACTGGTCAGTATGGGCTGCCCTGCGTGTGTTCATAATAACAAAGATGGTTTGGTGCTCCTTGAAACGTCCTGTTTCCACCTGTTCCTCAGGGTAACGAGCTCCACATACAATAGTCCATAAATCTTCCCACCTTTTGGCCAGAAGCCACTCGCTTTGGGAAAGGACTATAAAAGTGACTTTCTCAGAAGAGACCCCTGAGATCTCCCCAGATGGCAACAGACATCTATTGGCTGGCTCCACGAGGATTCGTCTGCCCGTCTTGGTAGCTATAATCCTGACCCCCTTTTCTCTTTCTCTCTCTCTCTCTGTCCCCCTATCACATTTTGGTTGGCACTAAATTAAGTGCATTTCTGTAGAAGTAAACTGGTTTTGTCCCCTGCTCTGTCTTTTGTGCTCTGAGATCCATAAAAGAACCCGTCACGACTCTCGCTCGGGTTGGGCGGACCGTGACTGGCAGCCAAAAACTGTGCCCATTTCTGTTCATTGCTGCTCTGATGAGGATGGATCCTCAGTGACTTGGAGGATGATGATGAATTTTACAACTCCAGAGGCCTCTTCTTTCTTGACTTCTTCAGTTCAGGAATTCAGCAAGACAAACGCTGATAAACATTTTTTCAAAGAAGGCAAACAAGAGAAGCCCCTGGGAATAATTTTAGTTTTCAATTATTTTGTGGTTAATTAGTCAGATTTCAGAAGTGTATTCAAAGTTAATAAAATATGTTGAAATAATGGAGAGAGAACTGTTTTGTCTTGTCTTTTCCTCTTTCTACATTGATATCAACAATGTCCAATTGATATTGACCCTCAGCACTTTCCAGTGCAGTCTGAATAGATATGAAAATCAAGATCCTTGAAGAATGACCATAAATAACACTTTGTCCCTACTCCTTCCTCACCATTCCCCTCATCCAAGCCCTGGAACCCCTATGGATCAGGAATGGTGTGACCAGCAGGACCAGGACAGTCATTCTTCTCTTGTGCTCAGTACTGGTGAAGCTCCACTTTGAGTGCTGTGTCCAATTCTGGCCCCCCCAATCCAGAGAAGAGCAACAAAGCTGGTGATGGGTGTGGAACACAAGTCCTGTGAGAAGTAGCTGAGGGAGCTGAGGATGTTTATCCTGGAGAAGATGAGGCTCAGGTGAGACCTCATCACTCTAGAACTGCCTGGCAGGAGGGTGCAGACAGGTAAAGGTGAGGCTCTTCTGTCAGGGAACAATGAAAGGACAAAACAATATTGTCGTAAGATACACCAGGGTAGTTTTCGGCTGGACTTTAGGAAATATTCATGAATAAAAGGGTGACTGGGCATTGGAATGGGCTGCCCAGGGAAGTGGGTGAGTCACTGTCCCTGGAAGTGTTTCAGGAAAGACTGGATGTGGCACTGAGTGTCATGGTCTGGGTGACAAGCTGGTGTTTCGTCACAGGTTGGACTAGATGCTCCCCAAGGTCTTTTCCAGCCTGGGCGATTCTGGGATGATTGTGACACTGCAGGGCCCTGGGGAAGCAAGGGGCCATTGTGATACTGCAGGGCCTCATGGAACTGAGAGGACCAGAGTGACACTGTGTACATCATCACAACACAGAGCCAAGGGGCCACTGTGACACTGTGGGGCTACATGGAAGCAAGGAGTCCATGGTGAGAGTCTGGGTCTTCATGGAATCACAGAGGCCACTGTGACACTGCAGAACCAAGGAGAGTCCTGTGAGAGCCTGGGGCCCAATGGAATCAAGGGGCCATTGCTCTACTGCAAGAACTCTTGGAACTGAGAGAACAATTGTGACACTATGGTGCCCCATGGAACCAAGGGTCCCTGTAACACTGCAGGATCTTGTGTAACCAGGGCTCCATTGTGACACTGCAGCACCAAGGAATTCATGGTGACACTCAGAGGCCTCATGGAACCAAGAGGCCACTGGGACACTGCAGGGCCTTGTGGGTCCGTGCAGAGCATTGTGACAGAGCAGGACCTTGTGTAATGATGGGACCATTGTGACACTGCAGGGCCCCGTGGAACCAAGGGGCCAGTGCTGCTCATCAGGGACTCCTGGAATTAAGGAAACATGTTTGACACTGTGGCCCATCTTGGGACCAAGAGGCCATTGTGACACTGTGGGGCCTATGGATCCAAGGGACTTTGTGACACCAAGGGTCCCATGGAACCCAAGAGACATTGTGACACTGGAAGGCCTCATAGAGTCATGGAGACCATTGTGACAGTGCAGGGCCTCATGGAAGCATGGAGACACCAGGTTGGCTGGGATATTTCATCTGCGCATGGTAGGAGGGCTCTGCAGAGGGACCTGGACAGGCTGGATCCATGGCCCAAATCCAACAAAGTGAGGTTTAACAAGACCAAGTCCCAGGTCCTGCACTTCGATCACAACAATCCCTGTAGTGCTACAAGCTGGGGACAGAGTGGCTGGAGAGCAGCCAGGCAGAAAGGGACCTGGGGGCACTGATGGACAGCAGGCTGGAGATGAGCCAGCAGTGTGCCCAGGTGGCCAAGAAAGCCAATGGCTCCTGGCCTGGATCAGGAATGGTGTGGCCAGCAGAACCAGGGCAGTGATTCTTCACCTTTACTCGGCACTGGTTGGGCAGCACCTCGAGTGCTGTGAACAGTTCTGAGCCCCCCAATTTCAGAAGGACATGGAGGGGCTGGAGCATGTCCAGAGAAGGGCAGAAAGGCTGGTGAGGGGTCTGGAAAACAAGTCTTGGAGGAATAGCTGAGGGAGCT